>NC_031984.2:36967291-37140374 GCF_001858045.2 Oreochromis niloticus
TTTCAGTCATTTTCAGCAGACGGCTTCAGCGTTCCGGCATCCACACAGCATTTTCGCAGGAAATGCAAATTTTTCTAGTTGTGTGGATGCCCTAAAAGGGCTTCCACACTATTGAGTTCCTGTTTCTCTTTATTGTGTGGATGCCCTAAAAGGGCTTCCACACTATTGAGTTCCTGTTTCTCTTTATTCTTATTGTGTGGATGCCTCAAAGGGCTTCCACACTATTGAGTTCCTGTTCTCTTTATTCTTTATCTTTATACTTTATTATTCTTCTAGTTGCTCCATTCTTCGCCGTTTAACTACTCTGTCAGTTTTCAGCCGATTTTCTCCGTTCAAACTCTAAACTGTTCTGCTCTTTCTGCTAATGACTGCTATGACTTTTGGTGTTTATTACTCTTATACTTTTTAAAATATTACACTTTTTCCTTTAATTTGTCCTATTGAAATGAATGGGAACCTTCCACAATTCTGCTAAAACTTGCTTGTTTTTGAAACTTAACTACATCCTCATACTTTCACCTAGAAACTCCATTCAAACTTTAAAATGTTCTCAGATTATTGGGCTATTCCTGAGTGATTCAGCTTTTTCAGATCTTCTACCGTTTTAATTTTATACCTCTTTAAGTTTTCAGTTGCAAAATTGTGATTTTTCAGAAAATACATGCGTTGTTATGGTTGCTATGCAATTAACTCAGAGTGAGGCTGGTCTGTTCTGAATTTTCTCTTCATGTCTGAACAACTTCTTGCAACTCGCTCAATTTCCACTCAATCCCACAAATTATACATCAAAACGTAGGTATTTTTGCTGGCTTTCAGAAAATGTCACTATCATTGTTGTGGGCGTTACAGAATTTTGGCAAATCTCCTCAGAGCAACACAAAGTCTGAAACTCTCCATAGAGAGTCAATGGAGAGTTTGTTAAAATCAGCGCTGGAATTCTCTAATGAGAGGCATTTTCGAATCGTAATATCTCTTTAACCAAACAAGTTGAGACATGACGCTTGTGCCAATATATCTTCAGACACCCCTGATGCTCACAATTCAAGAATTTTTTCTCACCTATTACCGTTTGGCCATCAATTACATTTGTTTGAGGGTAGGAAATTGGTGCCTTGCTCAGATCTCTTCAGATTTCAAACTCTGGAAATTAGGCACTTTTTTCTCTCGTCATATCTTTTTGATGGATTTCCACAGAGACCTGAAAATTCCCATGACTGTTCACCAAAGCCTGCTGTTTCTTACGGTGAAAAAATGATTTTGATGCTCCATATAGATTTAGAGTTACAAAACGTTGTTTGAGGGCAAGTCAAGGCAGTTTTGCTTTGCCTCTACTCAGTTACAGTGTGTTACAAGTCATATATCTTCAATAATTTATATTTTATCTCTGAATTATGAAGACCTGCAGATTCCCCATCTCTTCTGAACAAAACGGTGTCAGAATGACCGTTCTAGCTCCTACGGTTAGGAATTATGGCATTTGTTCGAGGGGAATCCTGAATGTGAGAAATACACTGCAGAAAACTCATAGCTGTCTCTGTGTCTGTGTGTGTAAGTGCTGATTACAGCAGGTGCAGCTAATTTAGCTGACCTAGATATACCAAGCCCAGACTCTTAACAGCCCCTGTACACTTTGCTCTCTGTGTATGTGTGTGTGAGTATCAATATTTCTCCCATGTTAAAGTATTACTCCTCTATAATAGTATTTGTGCTACATCAAAGTACTTCTACTACATCTTAGTACTTCTGCTCAATCATAGTATTTCTGCTAAATCATAGTATTTTTGAAAAATCATGGTGTTTGTGCCAAATCATGGTTTTGGGGCAAAACCATAATATTTATTTTATGTTATAGTATTACTACTAAGTGGAGAAATGTGTGTTATGTAATAGTATATTTGCTGAATATAGTGTATCTGCCAAATCATAGTATTTATCCCAAATCATAGTATTTCTGCCATATCATCGTATTTGTGCCAAATCATGGTATTTTTTTGCCCAAATCATGATATTTGTGCCAAATCATGTTATTTTTGTCCAATTAAAATTTCTCTTATGTTATAGTATTACTACTAAGTCGTAGAATTTTTGTTATGTTACACTATATCTGCTGATTATAGTATATGTGCCAAATCATAGTATTTATAGCAAATCATAGTATTTGTGCCCAAATATAGTATTTCTGCCAATTTTTAGTATTTGTGCAAAAACATAGCATGTCTGCAAAATCATAGTATATCTGTTGTGTTATGGTATTACTACTAAGGCATAGTATTTCTACCAAATCATAGTATTCCTTCAAAATCATAGTATTACTGCAATTTCATAGTATTTGAGCAAAATCGTAGTATTTGTGCAAAAACATACTATGTCTGCTAAATCACAGTATATCTGTTATATTATAGTATTACTACTAAGGCATAGTATTTCTACCTAATCATAGTATTCCTTCAAAATCATAGTATTACTGCAATTTTGTAGTATTTGAGCGAAATCGTAGTATTGGTGCAAAAACATATTGTCTGTTAAATCACAGTATATCTGTTATGTCATAGTATTACTACTAAGGCATAGTATTTCTGCCTAATCATGGTATTCCTTCAAAATCATAGTATTACTGCAATTTCATAGTATTTGAGCAGAATCGTAGTATATGTGCAAAAACATACTATGTCTGCAAAATAACAGTATATCTGTTATGTTAAAGTATTACTACTAAGTCACAATATTTCTGCCAATTCGTAGTATTTGTACTAAATCATGGTACTTGTGCCAAATCATAGTATTTTTTGCAAATCATAGTATTCGAACCAAAACATAGTAGTATTTGTACAAAATCATAGTATTTCTTCTAAATCATAGTATTTCAATCAAATCTCAGTAGTTGTGCTGAAACGCAGTATTATTGCCAAATCATAGTATTTGTACTGAAACATGGTATTTGTGCCAATAAGAGTATTTGTACTAAATCATAGTACTTGTGCCAAATCATAGTATTTCTGCCACATTGTGCTAGTTGTGCAAAAACATAGACTGTCTGAAAAATCATAGTATATCTATTATGTTATAGTATTACTACTAAGTCGTAGACTCTCTATTTTGTTATAGTATCTCTGCTGAATACAGTATATGTGCCAAATCATAGTATTTCTAGCAAATCATAGTATTTGTGCTAAAACATAGTATTTCTGCCACATTATAGTATTTGTGTAAAACCAGAATGTTTTGTAACTCCAAAAAACGGCGTTTTTCTCCTCTCACCGCGATCTATTTCTTGACTGTTCATGTCTCTGTTTTCAGAGACCTTTCCAGGTGGCGCAATCAGTAATGACACGGCTCTGCAGCTCAAAGGTTGTGGGTTCAATCCCACCTTGTTCAACATTTTTTTGTTCACTACAAATTCCATACACTATCACAGACCACTAATTCATATTCATCGTTTATTACATTTCTGCAAACTTTTTAGCAGCCTGATGAAGCAGACAGAAGCAGTACCTCTGATTGGTGAATTAGAGCAGAACCAGGTTGTTCTGCCTCTTTTCAGCAGAAATTCTGCTCATTCACCTCTTATCAGCGCAACGTTCTGCTTCTTTGCCTCTTTTCTGCAGAAATTCTGCTGATTCACCTCTTTTCTGCAAAATTTTCAGCCTTTTCACTTCTTCTCAGCACAATTCTCAGCAGCTTCTGCTCATTTAGCAAAATTGTCAGTTTCTCAATCTCTTGTTTTTGTGAGAATGAGTTTGGTTCAGTGAGATGAGCAGCTGCCTGGAGACAAGACGGGCCATGTTCAAATTTTGTTCTGACTCTTTTCAGCAGAAATTCTGCTGATTTGCCTCTTTTCTGTGCCTTTTTACCACTTTTCAGCACAAATCCCAGCTTTTTCACCTGTTTTCAGCAAAAACCTCGTTTCAGCAGAATTCTGCTTATTCACCTTTTCTGCAAAATTTTCAGCCTTTTCACCTCTTATTAGCACAAATCTCAGCTGTTTTCAGAAAAAACCTCTTTTGAGCAGAAATTCTGCTGATTCATCTCTTTTCAGCGCAACTTTTTGCATCTTTACCTCTTTTCAGCAGAAATTCTGCTGATTCACCTCTTTTCTGCAAAATTTTCAGCCTTTTCACCTCTTATCAGCACAATTCTTAGCAGCTTCTGCTCATTTCAGCAAAATTGTCAGTCTCTCCACCTGTTATTTGTCAGAATGAGTTTGGCTCAGTGAGATGAGTGGCTACCTTGAGACCAGGAGGGTCAGGTTCGAATCCTGCTCAGGGCAATGTTTTTTTTTCCACCACCATACAACTTTTTGCAAGTTTTCATCTTTTTCAGCTTTTCAGCAGACAGCTTCAGCGTTACGGCATCCACACAGCATTTTCGCAGGAAATGCAAACTTTTTCTAGTTGTGTGGATGCCCTAAAGGGCTTCCACACAATTGTTTTCCTGTTTCTCTTTATTCTTTATTATTCTTGGGGTTTCCGTACACTTTTTGCCGCTTAACTACTGCCTCAGTTTTCAGCCGATTTTCTCAGTTCAAACTTTAAAAAATTCTGCTCTTTCTGCTAATGTGTGCTATGACTTTTGGTGCTCATAACTTCTATACTTTTTGAGATATTGAATTTTTTTTGCAATATTTTTTGCCCATTTTTGCACATCATCAGTGGCCTCACTAGTTTTCCTTGCCCGGTTGAGCTGTGTTTTAGCTCAGTGAGATAAGCAGCCGTTCTCAGACTGGGAGGCCCGGGTTCAAATCCCGCTTATGGCAACATTTCTTTCAGTTAACAGTTAAACTTTTTTAACTCTTTTCAACACAAATTTCAGCTTTTCCACCCCTTTTCAGCAAAATTTTCAGTTTTTTCACCACTTTTCAGCACAAATCCCAGCTTTTTCAGCTGTTTTCAGCAAAAAAAACTCTTTTCAGCAGAATTTTGAAAAGAGTTCTGCAGAACTCTTTTCAGCAGAAATTCTGCTGATTGAACTCTTTTCAGCAGAAATTTCAGAATTTTCACCTCTTATCAGCACAAATCTCAGCTGTTTTCAGAAAAAAACTCTTTTGAGCAGAAATTCTGCTGATTCATCTCTTTTCAGCGCAACTTTCTGCTTCTTTACCTCTTTTTAGCAGAAATTCTGCTGATTCACCTCTTCTGCAAAGTTTTCAGCCCTTTCACCTCTTATCAGCACAAATCTCAGCTGTTTTCAGAAAAAAACTCTTTTGAGCATAAATTCTGCTGATTCATCTCTTTTCAGCGCAACTTATTGCTTCTTTACCTCTTTTCTGCAGAAATTCTGCTGATTCACCTCTTTTCTGCAAAATTTTCAGCCTTTTCACTTCTTCTCAGCACAATTCTCAGCAGCTTCTGCTCATTTAGCAAAATTGCCCCTTTCTCCATCTCTTGTTTTTGCGAGAATGAGTTTGGTTCAGTGAGATGAGCAGCTGCCTTGAGACCAGAACGGCCAGGTTCAAATCCCGGTCATGGCAAAACCTGTTTTCAGTTTTCTCTTTTGTTCTTTTGTTCTACCTCTTTTCTGCAGATATTCTGCTGATTTATCTCTTTTCTGCAAACTTTTCAGCCTTTTGCCTCTTCTCAGCACAAAAAATGAGCAGCTTCTGCTCATTTTAGCAGAATTGTCAGTCTCTCCTCTTCTTTTTTGAGAGAATGAGTTTAGCTCAGTGAGATGAGTAGCTGCCTTGAGTCCAGGAGGGCCAGCTTCGAATCCTGCTCAGCGCAAAACTTTTTTTTTCACCACCATACAACTTTTTGCAACTTTTCATCTTTTTCAGCTTTTCAGCAGACAGCTTCAGCGTTAAGGCATCCACACAGCATTTTCGCAGGAAATGCAAACTTTTTCTAGTTATTCTTCAAGTTGCATCCGTACGTTTTTTGCCGTCTATCTACTGCCTCAGTTTTCAGCCGATTTTCTCCGTTCAAACTCTATACTGTTCTGCTCTTTCTGCTAATGTTTGCTATGACTTTTGGTGTTTATTACTCTTATACTTTTTAAAATATTACACTTTTTTCCTTTAATTTGTCCCATTGAAATGAATGGAAAACTTCCACAATTCTGCTAAAACTTGCTTGTTTTTGAAACTTAACTACTTTGTCATACTTTCACCTAGAAACTCCATTCAAACTTTAAAATGTTCTCAGACTATTGGGCTATTCCTGAATGATTCAGCTTTTTCAGATCTTCTACCGTTTTAATTTTATACCTCTTTAAGTTTTCAGTTGCAAAATTGTGATTTTTCAGAAAATACATGCGTTGCTATGGTTGCTATGCAATTAACTCAGAGTGTGCACTCGTCCTTTCTGAATTTTCTCTTCATGTCTGAACAACTTCTTGCTACTCGCTGAATTTCCACTCAACCCCCACAAATTATACATCAAAACGTAGGTATTTTTGTTGGCTTTCAGAAAATGTCACTATCATTGTTGTGGGACTTATAGAGTTTTTGCAAATCTCCTCAGAGTAACATAAAGTCTCAAAACTCTCCATAGAAAGTCAATGGAGAGTTTCTTCAAAATCAGCGCTGGATTTCTCTAATGAGAGGCATTTTCAAATCGTCATATCTCCTTAACGAAACAAAGTTGAGACATGACGCTTGTGCCAATATATCTTCAGACGTCACTGATGCTCACAATTCAAGAATTTTTTCCTCACCTATTACCGTTTGGCCATGAATTACACTTGTTTGAGGATAGGAAATTTGTCCCTCGCTCAGATTTCTTCAGATTTCAAACTCTGGAAATGAGGCACTTTTTTCTCTCATCATATCTTTTTGATGGATTTCCACAGAGACCTGAAAATTCCCATGACTGTTCACCAAAGCCTGCTGTTTCTTACGATGAAAGAATGATTTTGATGCTCCATATAGATTTAGAGTTACAAAACATTGTTTGAGGGCAAGTCAAGGCAGTTTTGCTTTGCCTCTGCTCAGTTACAGTGTATTACAAGTCATATATCTTTAATAATTTATATTTTATCTCTGATTTATGAAGACCTGCAGATTCCCCCATCTCTTCTGAACAAATCGGTGTCAGAATGAGCGTTCTAGCCCCTACGGTTAGGAAATTATGGCCATTTGTTCGAGGGGAATCCTGAATGTGAGAAATACACTGCAGAAAACTCACACCTCTCTCTGTGTCTGTGTGTGTAAGTGCTGATTACAGCAGGTGCAGCCAATTTAGCTGACCTAGATATACCAAACCCAGACTCTCAACAGCCTCTGCACACTTTGCTCTCTGTGTATGTGTGTGTGTATATCAATATTTCTCCCATGTTAAAGTATTACTCCTCCATAATAGTATTTGTGCTAAATCAAAGTACTTCTACTACATCTTAGTACTTCTGCTCAATCATAGTATTTCTGCTAAATCATAGTATTTTTGAAAAATCATGGTATTTGTGCCAAATCATGGTTTGGGGGCAGAACCATAATATTTATTTTATGTTATGAGATTACTACTAAGTGCAGGAATGTCTGTTATGTTATAGTTTACGTGCTGAATATAGTATATCTGCCAAATCATAGTATTTATCCCAAATCATAGTATTTATGCAAAATTACAGTATTTCTGCCAAAAAGCAGAAATAGTACCTTTTAGCAGAAATTTCTGTGAAAAGATATTATTTATGTTAAAACATAGTATTTCTGCTAAATCATAGTATTTCTGCCAAATCATAGTATTTGTACTTATTCATAGTACTTGTGCCAAATCATAGTATTTGTACCCAATCATAGTATTTCTGCAATATGATCGTATTTGTGCCAAATCATGGTATCTTTTTGCCAAATCATGGTATTTGTGCCAAATCATGTTATTTGTGGCCAGTTAAAATTTCTGTTATATTAGTGTTACTACTAAGTCATAGAATTTCTGTTATGTTATAGTATATCTGCTGATTATGGTATATGTGACAAATAATAGTATTTATAGCAAATAATAGTATTACTGCCCAAACATAGTATTTCTTGTAGTATTTGTAGTAGTAGTTGTTGTAGTATTTGTGCAAAAACATAGAATTTCTGCAAAATCATAGTATATCTGTTATGTTATAGTATTACTACCAAATCATAGTATTCCAAATCATAGTATTACTGCAATTCCATAGTATTTGAGCGAAATCGTACTATTTGTGAAAAAACATACTATGTCTGCAAAATCACATTATATCTGCTATGTTATACTATTACTACTAAGTCACAGTATTTCTGCCAATTCGTAGTATTCGTACTAAATCATACTACTTGTGCCAAATCATAGTATTGAAATCAAAATATAGTATTTGTACCAAAGTATTGTATTTGTACGAAGTACAGTATTTCTGCCAAATCATAGAATTACTGCAATTTCATAGTATTTTGAGGAATCCCTTTTATTATAGTATTACTTCTAAGTCGTAGTATTTCTGCTTTGTCATAGTATTTGTACTGAAACATAGTATTTCTGCCAAATCATAGTTTTACTGCTATTTCATAGTGTTTGAGTGAAATTACAGTGTTTCTGCAAAAACATTGTATTTCTGCTAAATCATAGTATTTCTGTTATCTTAAAGTACTTGCACTCAATTATAGTATTTGTGCCAAAGTGTAGTATTTCTGCCAAATCATATTATCTCTGCTAAATCATAGTGTCTGCCAAATCATAATATTTGTGCCTAAACGCAGCATTTGGACCAAAACATAGTATTGCTGCTATATCATAGTATTTGATCCAAATCATAGTATATGTCCTAAAACATAGTATTTCTGCCAAATCATACTATTTGTCCTAAAGCATAGCATTTCAACAAAATCACAGTATTTCTGCTATGTTATAGTATTTGTGCTTGTAGAAAAACCTGTGTTATTATGAGCTACATTACCCAGCAGCCTCTGAGCAGTGAGGGAATTCATGGGACTTCTGAGCTAGATGGTCTTCCTTCGTTCCTGGGCTAACGATTGAGGAGAGAGCTGCTGGGAAGGGGAGCAAATAGCCCATCCTGTATTTGTTGGGGATGGTGTGTGTCACATAAACGTGAGTTAATGTTCCATGCTTAAGATGTTTACCCTGCTACTTGTGTGTATTGGTTTTAGTTACCTTTAGCGTATGTGCTAGTTAGAGATAGCTATGGCAGCACAATTATTTGATTGTTTTGGGCTTGTTCCTGCTTTGTTTGTTCCCCTGCAAATTTATGTGAATTTGTACACTGTAATATCGCTGTATTACGTAGTGGCTAAGTAGGAGGCTGACTGTTACTAAGTGCATCAGTGTACATAGGTCATCTCTTGTGTTGGAGTGCCCTCTTGTGGCACCTTTTGGGTAGTGCCTTAGTAAACGTGAACACTGCAAAGAAGTGGTATCAGACTGGTTTGTAGTGGAGGAATTTGTTGCCAGTTTCTTTCATCTTTAATCCGTATTCATGTTGTAATGTAGTAACTTTTGTGGCGCAAATACCACAATATGGCAGAAATACCATGTTTTGGCACAAATACTTTGATTTGGTATACTTTAGCTTCTTCACCCCTTTTCAGCAAAATTTTGAATTTTTTCACCCCTTTTCAGCACAAATTCCAGCTTTTTCACGTGTTTTCAACAGAAATCTCTTTTATTTCTGATTGCTGATGTCTTTGTTTTTCAGCCGCCCGCCCCCTTTCCAGGTGGCGCAATCAGTAATGACACGGCTCTGCAGCTCAGTGGTCGTGGGTTCAATCCCACCTTGGTCAACATTTTTTTTCACTACAAATTTATACACTTTCACAGACCTGTAATTTATATTGCTAATTTTTTTCACTACAAATGAGTAGTGCAAAAACATACTATGTCTGCAACATCACAGTATATCTGTTATGTTATAGTATTACTACTAAATCACATTATTTCTGCCAATTCAAGGAGGCTGACTGTTACTAAGTGCATCAGTGTACATAGGTCATCTCTTGTGTTGGAGTGCCCTCTTGTGGCGCCTTTTGGGTAGTGCCTTAGTAAACGTGAACGCTGCCAAGAAGTGGTATCAGACTGGTTTGTAGTGGAGGAATTTGTTGCCAGTTTCTTTCATCTTTAATCCGTATTCATGTTGTAATGTAGTAGTACCACAATATGGCAGAAACACTATGTTTTGGCACAAATACTTTGATTTGGTATACTTTAGCTTCTTCACCCCTTTTCAGCAAAATTTTCATTTTTTTCACCCCTTTTCAGCACAAATTCCAGCTTTTTTGGCTGTTTTCAGAAAAAAAAACTCTTTTCAGCAGAAACTCTGCTGATTCATCTCTTTTCAGCGCAAGTTTCTGCTTCTTTGCCTCTTTTCTGCAAAAATTCTGCTGATTCACCTCTTTTCTCCAAAACTTTCAGCCTTTTGACCTCTTATCAGCACAATTCTCAGCAGCTTCTGCTCATTTCAGCAGAATTGTCCGTCTCTCCACCTCTTCTTTGTAAGAATGACTTTGGCTCAGGGAAATGAATAGCCACCTTGAAACCAGGAGGGCCAGGTTCGAATCCTGCTCAGTGGGGCATTTTTTTTTCACCACCATACAACTTTTTGCAACTTTTCATCGTTTTTAGCTTTTCATAGTATCATAGTATTTCCACAAAATATTTGTATTTCTGCTACGTTATATTATTACTGCTCATAGTATTTCTGCCAAATTTTGGTATTTGCTCCAAAGCACAGTATTTCTGCCAAATCACAATATAACTGCAAAATAAAGGTTTTTGAGACAAATCATAGCGTTTGTGCTAAATCCTAGTAATTCTACTCATAGAATTTCTGCTATGCTGAGGTGCTTTCTGCTAGATTATAGTTTTTCTGCTAAATCAAAGTATTTCATGTAAATCATACCAAGTCCCAGTGTTTCTGCCAAGTCATAAATCATAAATAATGTGGCGTGTTGGGGGAACAGCTAGTCCTCTCCCATCATGCCGTGGGACATGTGCTGCTGTTTAGATGTTCTTGTTTCATTGTTTATGGTTACGTTACTTTTAACTGTTGTCTTGAATGTTGTGTTTATACTATGGTACAAAGTCACTGACAGTTATTGTTTTATAGGAAGGAAGAATGCAGTACCATAAGTGAGTTCTGTTATGCTGTTATTGACCCTTGAAGCACATTGTAGAACAAGCAAGTGTTTAATAAAAAGCTTCTCCTACCAGCTTGGGGTGGAATTACAAGCTCAAGCTTTCCCTGTGTGCTTATTTGCAAGACTTGTATGTGCCATAATAATTTTAATAAAGCAAAGTTAAGATGAGAAGCTTGTTCCAATTCATCTTCAGACAGTGCTGCCAGTCACGGTTGGAGCAGTTTTTACTGTCATCTTACTGTTGAGCCATAAATTACGTTTGTTTTCCAACTCTTAAAATGAAGCCGTTTCTTCTCTCGTCATATCTCCGCGACGGAGGTACAAAGAGCTATGAAAATCGCAGTCAAAGTTCAGCAAAGTCTGCTGATTTACCCAGTACAAGAATTGTGCTTCTATCCCACCTAGTTTTTGAGTTACACGACGTTTTGTAACTCCGAAAAATCGGCGTTTTATGCCTCTCACCGCGATCTAATTCTGACTGCTCAAGTCTCTGTGTTTTAGCCACCCGCCCCCTTTGTGACCAGACCTCATTTGGCTCAGAGGGTTGAGAAGCTACTGTGAGACCCGGTGGCAGAGGTTCGAGTCCTACCTGTGACAGTTGCTACACATCATCCCCACTTGCATGCACTCTGCTTTCTTGACACTCTTCAGTGTACCCTTACACATAAAGCCATCTCCATCAAACGCGTCTACACCTCTTTTTTAGCAGATAATTCTGCTTTTTCGCTTGTTTTCAGCAACTGCTGATGCTGATAGCCCTCCTAGTTTTTGAGTTACACGACGTTTTGTAACTCCAAAAAACGGCGCTTTTCGCCTCTCACCGCGATCTATTTCTGATTGCTGATCTCTTTGTTTTTCAGCCGCCTGCCCTCTTCCCAGGTGGCGCAATCAGTAATGACACGGCTCTGCAGCTCAAAGGTCGTGGGTTCAATCCCACCTTGGTCAAAAAATTTTTTTCACTACAAATTTATACACTTTCACAGACCTGTAATTTATATTGCTATTTTTTTTCACTACAAATGAGTAGTGCAAAAACATACTATGTCTGCAACATCACAGTATATCTGTTATGTTATAGTATTACTACTAAATCACAGTATTCTGCCAATTCAAGGAGGCTGACTGTTACTAAGTGCATCAGTGTACATAGGTCATCTCTTGTGTTGGAGTGCCCTCTTGTGGCGCCTTTTGGGTAGTGCCTTAGTAAACGTGAACACTGCAAAGAAGTGGTATCAGACTGGTTTGTAGTGGAGGAATTTGTTGCCAGTTTCTTTCATCTTTAATCCGTATTCATGTTGTAATGTAGTAGTACCACAATATGGCAGAAACACTATGTTTTGGCACAAATACTTTGATTTGGTATACTTTAGCTTCTTCACCCCTTTTCAGCAAAATTTTCTTTTTTTTCACCCCTTTTCAGCACAAATTCCAGCTTTTTTGGCTGTTTTCAGAAAAAAAAACTCTTTTCAGCAGAAACTCTGCTGATTCATCTCTTTTCAGCGCAAGTTTCTGCTTCTTTGCCTCTTTTCTGCAGAAATTCTGCTGATTCACCTCTTTTCTGCAAAACTTTCAGCATTTTGACCTCTTATCAGCAGAATTCTCAGCAGCTTCTGCTCATTTCAGCAGAATTGTCCAGCTCTCCACAACAACTTTTTGCAACTTTTCATCTTTTTCAGCTTTTCAGCAGACAGCTTCAGCGTCAAGGCATCCACACAGCATTTTCGCAGGAAATGCAAATTTTTCTAGTTCTTTATTATTCTTCAAGTTGCTTCCGTACGTTTTTTGCCGTCTATCTACTGCCTCAGTTTTCAGCCGATTTTCTCCGTTCAAACTCTATACTGTTCTGCTCTTTCTGCTAATGTTTGCTATGACTTTTGGTGTTTATTACTATTATACTTTTTAAAATATTACACTTTTTTCCTTTAATTTGTCCCATTGAAATGAATGGAAAACTTCCACAATTCTGCTAAAACTTGCTTGTTTTTGAAACTTAACTACTTTGTCATACTTTCACCTAGAAACTCCATTCAAACTTTAAAATGTTCTCAGACTATTGGGCTATTCCTGAATGATTCAGCTTTTTCAGATCTTCTACCGTTTTAATTTTATACCTCTTTAAGTTTTCAGTTGCAAAATTGTGATTTTTCAGAAAATACATGCGTTGTTATGGTTGCTATGCAATTAACTCAGAGTGTGCACTCATCCTTTCTGAATTTTCTCTTCATGTCTGAACAACTTCTTGCTACTCGCTCAATTTCCACTCAACCCCCACAAATTATACATCAAAACGTAGGTATTTTTGCTGGCTTTCAGAAAATGTCACTATCATTGTTGTGGGACTTATAGACTTTTTGCAAATCTCCTCAGAGTAACATAAAGTCTCAAAACTCTCCATAGAAAGTCAATGGAGAGTTTCTTCAAAATCAGCGCTTGAATTCTCTAATGAGAGGCATTTTCAAATCGTCATATCTCCTTAACGAAACAAAGTTGAGACATGACGCTTGTGCCAATATATCTTCAGACATCCCTGATGCTCACAATTCAAGAATTTTTTCCTCACCTATTACCGTTTGGCCATGAATTACACTTGTTTGAGGATAGGAAATTTGTCCCTCGCTCAGATTTCTTCAGATTTCAAACTCTGGAAATGAGGCACTTTTTTCTCTCGTCATATCTGTTTGATGGATTTAAACAGAGACCTGAAAATTTCCATGACTGTTCACCAAAGCCTGCTGTTTCTTACGGTGAAAGAATGATTTTGATGCTCCATATAGATTTAGAGTTAGAAAACGTTGTTTGAGGGCAAGTCAAGGCAGTTTTGCTTTGCCTCTACTCAGTTACAGTGTATTACAAGTCATATATCTTTAATAATTTATATTTTATCTCTGAATTATGAAGACCTCCAGATTCCCCCATCTCTTCTGAACAAAACGGTGTCAGAATGACCGTTCTATCTCCTACGGTTAGCAAATTATGGCCATTTGTTCTAGAGGAATCCTGAATGTGAGAAATACACTGAAGAAAACCCATAGCTCTCTCTGTGTCTGTGTGTGTAAGTGCTGATTACAGCAGGTGCAGCCAATTTAGCTGACCTAGATATACCAAGCCCAGACTCTTAACAGCCCCTGTACACTTTGCTCTCTGTGTATGTGTGTGTGAGTATCAATATTTCTCCCATGTTAAAGTATTACTCCTCCATAATAGTATTTGTGCTAAATCAAAGTACTTCTACTACATCTTAGTACTTCTGCTCAATCATAGTATTTCTGCTAAATCATAGTATTTTTGAAAAATCATGGTATTTGTGCCAAATCATGGTTTTGGGGCAGAACCATAATATTTATTTTATGTTATGAGATTACTACTAAGTGGAGGAATGTCTGTTATGTTATAGTATATTTGCTGAATATAGTATATCTGCCAAATCATAGTATTTATCCCAAATCATAGTGTTTATGCAAAATTACAGTATTTCTGCTAAAAAGCAGAAATAGTACCTTTTAGCAGAAATTTCTGTCAAAAGATATTATTTATGTTAAAACATAGTATTTCTGCTAAATCATAGTATTTCTGCCAAATCATAGTATTTGTACTTATTCATAGTACTTGTGCCAAATCATAGTATTTGTACCCAATCATAGTATTTCTGCAATATCATCGTATTTGTGCCAAATCATGGTATTTTTTTGCCAAATCATGGTTTTGGGGCAAATCATGTTATTTGTGTCCAGTTAAAATTTCTGTTATATTATAGTGTTACTACTAAGTCGTAGAATTTCTGTTATGTTATAGTATATCTGCTGATTATAGTATATGTGCCAAATCATAGTATTTATAGCAAATCATAGTATTACTGCCCAAACATAGTATTTCTGCCAAATTGTAGTATTTGTGCAAAAACATAGAATTTCTGCAAAATCATAGTATATCTGTTATGTTATAGTATTACTACTAAGGCATAGTATTCCTACCAAATCATAGTATTCCAAATCATAGTATTACTGCAATTCCGTAGTATTTGAGCGAAATCGTAGTGTTTGTGCAAAAACATACTATGTCTGCAAAATCACATTATATCTGCTATGTTATAGTATTACTACTAAGGCATAGTATTTCTACCAAATCATAGTATTCCTTCAAAATCATAGTATCACTGCAATTTCATAGTATTTGAGCGAAACTGTAGTATTTGTACTAAATCATGGTACTTGTGCCAAATCATAGTATTTTTTGCAAATCATATTATTTGAACCAAAACATAGTATTTGTACGAAGTCATAGTATTTCTTCTAAATCATAGTATTTCACCCAAATCTCAGTAGTTGTGCTAAAACCCAGTATTATTGCCAAATCGTAGTATTTGTACTGAAACATAGTATTTGTGCCAATAAGAGTATTTGTACTAAATCATAGTACTTGTGCCAAATCATAGTATTTCTGCCATATTGTGCTAGTTGTGCAAAAACATAGACTGTCTGCAAAATCATAGTATATCTGTTATGTTATAGTATTACTACTAAGTCACAGTATTTCTGCCAATTCGTAGTATTTGTACTAAATCATACTACTCGTGCCAAATCATAGTATTGAAATCAAAATATAGTATTTGTACCAAAGCATTGTATTTGTACGAAGTACAGTATTTCTGCCAAATCATAGAATTACTGCAATTTCATAGTATTTTGAGGAATCCCTTTTGTTATAGTATTACTTCTAAGTCATAGTATTTCTGCTTTGTCATAGTATTTGTACTGAAACATAGTATTTCTGCCAAATCATAGTATTACTGCTATTTCATATTATTTGAGTGAAATTACAGTGTTTCTGCAAAGACATAGTATTTCTGCCAAATCATAGTATTACTGCTATTTCATAGTATTTGAGTGAAATTACAGTGTTTCTGCAAAAACATTGGTTGGTATTGGTTTTAGTTACCTTTAGCGTATGTGCTAGTTAGCAATAGCTATGGCAGCACAGTTATTTTATTGTTTTGGGCTTGTTCCTGCTTTGTTTTTTTCCCCCTGCAAATTTATGTGAATTTGTACACTGTAATATCGCGATATTACGTAGTGGCTAAGTAGAAGGCTGACTGTTACTAAGTGCATCAGTGTACATAGGTCATCTCTTGTGTTGGAGTGCCCTCTTGTGGCGCCTTTTGGGTAGTGCCTTAGTAAACATGAACACTGCAAAGAAGTGGTATCAGACTGGTTTGTAGTGGAGGAATTTGTTGCCAGTTTCTTTCATCTTTAATCCGTATTCATGTTGTAATGTAGTAACTTTTGTGGCACAAATACCACAATATGGCAGAAATACTATGTTTTGGCACAAATACTTTGATTTGGTATACTTTAGCTTCTTCACCCCTTTTCAGCAAAATTTTCATTTTTTTCACCCCTTTTCAGCACAAATCCCAGCTTTTTCAGGTGTTTTCAACAGAAATCTCTCTTATTTCTGATTGCTGATGTCTTTGTTTTTCAGCCGCCTGCCCCCTTTCCAGGTGGCGCAATCAGTAATGACACGGCTCTGCAGCTCAAAGGTCGTGGGTTCAATCCCACCTTGGTCAACATTTTTTTTTCACTACAAATTTATACACTATTCACAGACCTGTAATTTATATTGCTAATTTTTTTCACTACAAATGAGTAGTGCAAAAACATACTATGTCTGCAACATCACAGTATATCTGTTATGTTATAGTATTACTACTAAATCACATTATTTCTGCCAATTCAAGGAGGCTGACTGTTACTAAGTGCATCAGTGTACATAGGTCATCTCTTGTGTTGGAGTGCCCTCTTGTGGCCCCTTTTGGGTAGTGCCTTAGTAAACGTGAACACTGCAAAGAAGTGGTATCAGACTGGTTTGTAGTGGAGGAATTTGTTGCCAGTTTCTTTCGTCTTTAATCCGTATTCATGTTGTAATGTAGTAGTACCACAATATGGCAGAAACACTATGTTTTGGCACAAATACTTTGATTTGGTATACTTTAGCTTCTTCACCCCTTTTCAGCAAAATTTTCATTTTTTTCACCCCTTTTCAGCACAAATTCCAGCTTTTTTGGCTGTTTTCAGAAAAAAACCCTCTTTTCAGCAGAAACTCTGCTGATTCATCTCTTTTCAGCGCAAGTTTCTGCTTCTTTGCCTCTTTTCTGCAAAAATTCTGCTGATTCACCTCTTTTCTGCAAAACTTTCAGCCTTTTGACCTCTTATCAGCACAATTCTCAGCAGCTTTTGCTCATTTCAGCAGAATTGTCCGTCTCTCCACCTCTTCTTTGAAAGAATGACTTTGGCTCAGGGAAATGAATAGCCACCTTGAGACCAGGAGGGCCACGTTCGAATCCTGCTCAGTGGGGCATTTTTTTTTTCCACCACCATACAACTTTTTGCAGCTTTTCATCGTTTTTAGCTTTTCATAGTATCATAGTATTTCCACAAAATATTTGTATTTCTGCTACGTTATATTATTACTGCTCATAGTATTTCTGCCAAATTTTGGTATTTGCTCCAAAGCACAGTATTTCTGCCAAATCACAATATAACTGCAAAATAAAGGTTTTTGAGACAAATCATAGCGTTTGTGCTAAATCCTAGTAATTCTGCTCATAGAATTTCTGCTATGCTGAGGTGCTTTCTGCTAGATTATAGTTTTTCTGCTAAATCAAAGTATTTCATGTAAATCATACCAAGTCCCAGTGTTTCTGCCAAATCATAAATCATAAATAATGTGGCGTGTTGGGGGAACAGTTAGTCCTCTCCCATCATGCCTTGGGACATGTGCTGCTGTTTAGATGTTCTTGTTTCATTGTTTATGGTTACGTTACTTTTAACTGTTGTCTTGAATGTTGTGTTTATACTATGGTACAAAGTCACTGACAGTTATTGTTTTATAGGAAGGAAGAATGCAGTACCATAAGTGAGTTCTGTTATGCTGTTATTGACCCTTGAAGCACATTGTAGAACAAGCAAGTGTTTAATAAAAAGCTTCTCCTACCAGCTTGGGGTGGAATTACAAGCTCAAGCTTTCCCTGTGTGCTTATTTGCAAGACTTGTATGTGCCATAATAATTTTAATAAAGCAAAGTTAAGATGAGAAGCTTGTTCCAATTCATCTTCAGACAGTGCTGCCAGTCACGGTTGGAGCAGTTTTTACTGTCATCTTACTGTTGAGCCATAAATTACGTTTGTTTTCCAACTCTTAAAATGAAGCCGTTTCTTCTCTCGTCATATCTCCGCGACGGAGGTACAAAGAGCTATGAAAATCGCAGTCAAAGTTCAGCAAAGTCTGCTGATTTACCCAGTACAAGAATTGTGCTTCTATCCCACCTAGTTTTTGAGTTACACGACGTTTTGTAACTCCGAAAAATCGGCGTTTTACGCCTCTCACCGCGATCTAATTCTGACTGCTCAAGTCTCTGTGTTTTAGGCACCCGCCCCCTTTGTGACCAGACCTCATTTGGCTCAGAGGGTTGAGAAGCTACTGTGAGACCCGGTGGCAGAGGTTCGAGTCCTATCTGTGACAGTTGCTACACATCATCCCCACTTGCATGCACTCTGCTTTCTTGACACTCTTCAGTGTACCCTTACACATAAAGCCATCTCCATCAAACGCGTCTACACCTCTTTTTTAGCAGATAATTCTGCTTTTTCGCTTGTTTTCAGCAACTGCTGATGCTGATAGCCCTCCTAGTTTTTGAATTACACGACGTTTTGTAACTCCAAAAAACGGCGCTTTTCCCCTCTCACCGCGATCTATTTCCGATTGCTGATCTCTTTGTTTTTCAGCCGCCTGCCCTCTTGCCAGGTGGCGCAATCAGTAATGACACGGCTCTGCAGCTCAAAGGTCGTGGGTTCAATCCCACCTTGGTCAACATTTTTTTTTCACTACAAATTGATACACTATCACAGACCTGTAATTTATATTGCTATTTTTTTTCACTACAAATGAGTAGTGCAAAAACATACTATGTCTGCAACATCACAGTCTATCTGTTATGTTATAGTATTACTACTAAATCACAGTATTTCTGCCAATTCAAGGAGGCTGACTGTTACTAAGTGCATCAGTGTACATAGGTCATCTCTTGTGTTGGAGTGCCCTCTTGTGGCGCCTTTTGGGTAGTGCCTTAGTAAACGTGAACACTGCAAAGAAGTGGTATCAGACTGGTTTGTAGTGGAGGAATTTGTTGCCAGTTTCTTTCGTCTTTAATCCGTATTCATGTTGTAATGTAGTAGTACCACAATATGGCAGAAACACTATGTTTTGGCACAAATACTTTGATTTGGTATACTTTAGCTTCTTCACCCCTTTTCAGCAAAATTTTCATTTTTTTCACCCCTTTTCAGCACAAATTCCAGCTTTTTTGGCTGTTTTCAGAAAAAAAACTCTTTTCAGCAGAAACTCTGCTGATTCATCTCTTTTCAGCGCAAGTTTCTGCTTCTTTGCCTCTTTTCTGCAGAAATTCTGCTGATCCACCTCTTTTCTGCAAAACTTTCAGCCTTTTCACCTCTTATCAGCACAATTCTCAGCAGCTTCTGCTCATTTCAGCAGAATTGTCCGTCTCTCCACAACAACTTTTTGCAACTTTTCATGTTTTTCAGCTTTTCAGCAGACAGCTTCAGCGTCAAGGCATCCACACAGCATTTTCGCAGGAAATGCAAATTTTTCTAGTTATTCTTCAAGTTGCTTCCGTACGTTTTTTGCCGTTTAACTACTGCCTCAGTTTTCAGCCGATTTTCTCCGTTCAAACTCTATACTGTTCTGCTCTTTCTGCTAATGTTTGCTATGACTTTTGGTGTTTATTACTGTTATACTTTTTAAAATATTACACTTTTTTCCTTTAATTTGTCCCATTGAAATGAATGGAAATCTTCAGAAATTCTGCTAAAACTTGCTTGTTTTTGAAACTTAACTACTTTGTCATACTTTCACCTAGAAACTCCATTCAAACTTTAAAATGTTCTCAGACTATTGGGCTATTGCTGTGTGATTCAGCTTTTTCAGATCTTCTACCGTTTTAATTTTATACCTCTTTAAGTTTTCAGTTGCAAAATTGGGATTTTTCAGAAAATACATGCGTTGCTATGGTTGCTATGCAATTAACTCAGAGTGTGCACTCGTCCTTTCTGAATTTTCTCTTCATGTCTGAACGACTTCTTGCTACTCGCTCAATTTCCACTCGACCCCCACAAATTATACATCAAAACGTAGGTATTTTTGCTGGCTTTCAGAAAATGTCACCATCATTGTTGTGGGACTTATAGATTTTTTGCAAATCTCCTCAGAGTAACATAAAGTCTCAAAACTCTCCATAGAAACTCAATGGAGAGTTTCTTCAAAATCAGCGCTGGAATTCTCTAATGAGAGGCATTTTCAAATCGTCATATCTCCTTAACGAAACAAAGTTGAGACATGAGGCTTGTGCCCATATATCTTCAGACATCCCTGATGCTCACAATTCAAGAATTTTTTTCCCACCTATTACCGTTTTGAGATGAGTTACACTTGTTTGAGGGTAGGAAATTCGTGCCTTGCTCAGATCTCTTCAGATTTCAAACTCTGGAAATGAGGCACTTTTTTCTCTCGTCATATCTTTTTGATGGATTTCAACAGAGACCTGAAAATTTCCATGACTGTTCACCAAAGCCTGCTGTTTCTTACGGTGAAAGAATGATTTTGATGCTCCATATAGATTTAGAGTTACAAAACGTTGTTTGAGGGCAAGTCAAGGCAGTTTTGCTTTGCCTCTACTCAGTTACAGTGTGTTACAAGTCATATATCTTCAATAATTTATATTTTATCTCTGAATTATGAAGACCTGCAGATTCCCCCATCTCTTCTGAACAAAACGGTGTCAGAATGACCGTTCTAGCTCCTACGGTTAGGAAATTATGGCCATTTGTTCGAGGGGAAACCTTAATGTGAGAAATACACTGAAGAAAACCCATAGCTCTCTCTGTGTCTGTGTGTGTAAGTGCTGATTACAGCAGGTGCAGCTAATTTAGCTGACCTAGATATACCAAGCCCAGACTCTTAACAGCCCCTGTACACTTTGCTCTCTGTGTATGCGTGTGTGAGTATCAATATTTCTCCCATGTTAAAGTATTACTCCTCCATAATAGTATTTGTGCTAAATCAAAGTACTTCTACTACATCTTAGTACTTCTGCTCAATCATAGTATTTCTGCTAAATCATAGTATTTTTGAAAAATCATGGTGTTTGTGCCAAATCATGGTTTTGGGGCAAAACCATAATATTTATTTTATGTTATAGTATTACTACTAAGTGGAGGAATGTGTGTTATGTTATAGTATATTTGCTGAATATAGTATATCTGCCAAATCATAGTATTTATCCCAAATCATAGTATTTGTGCAAAATTACAGTATTTCTGCTAAAAAGCAGAAATAGTACCTTTTAGCAGAAATTAGTGTCAAAAGATATTATTTATGTTAAAACATAGTATTTCTGCTAAATCATAGTATTTCTGCCAAATCATAGTATTTGTACTTATTCATAGTACTTGTGCCAAATCATAGTATTTGTACCCAATCATAGTATTTCTGCAATATGATCGTATTTGTGCCAAATCATGGTATCTTTTTGCCAAATCATGGTATTTGTGCCAAATCATGTTATTTGTGCCCAGTTAAAATTTCTATTATATTATAGTGTTACTACTAAGTCGTAGAATTTCTGTTATGTTATAGTATATCTGCTGATTATAGTATATGTGCCAAATAACAGTATTTATAGCAAATCATAGTATTACTGCCCAAACATAGTATTTCTGCCAAATTGTAGTATTTGTGCAAAAACATAGAATTTCGGCAAAATCATAGTATATCTGTTATGTTATAGTATTACTACTAAGGCATAGTATTCCTACCAAATCATAGTATTCCAAATCATAGTATTACTGCAATTCCATAGTATTTGAGCGAAATCGTAGTATTTGTGCAAAAACATACTATGTCTGCAAAATCACATTATATCTGCTATGTTATAGTATTACTACTAAGGCATAGTATTTCTACCAAATCATAGTATTCCTTCAAAATCATAGTATCACTGCAATTTCATAGTATTTCAGCGAAATTGTAATATTTGTACTAAATCATGGTACTTGTGCCAAATCATAGTATTTTTTGCAAATCATATTATTTGAACCAAAACATTGTATTTGTACGAAGTCATAGTATTTCTTCTAAATCATAGTATTTCACCCAAATCTCAGTAGTTGTGCTAAAACCCAGTATTATTGCCAAATCGTAGTATTTGTACTGAAACATAGTATTTGTGCCAATAAGAGTATTTGTACTAAATCATAGTACTTGTGCCAAATTATAGTATTTGTGCTAAAAGATAGTATTTCTGCCACATTATAGTATTTGTGTAAAACCAGAATGTCTGCAAAATCATCATATATCTGTTATGTTAAAGTATTACTACTAAGGCATAGTATTTCTGCAAAATCATAGTATTTTTGGAGAAACATAGTATTTCTGGTAAATCATAGCATTTCTACCAAATAATAGTATTTCTGCCAAATCATAGTATTTGTTTCAAATCATAGCATTCCAACCAAATCATAGTATTTGTGCCAAAACATTGTATTTGCACAAAGTCATAATATTTCTTCTAAATCATAGTATTTCAATCAAATCTCAGTAGTTGTGCTAAAACGCAGTATTATTGCCAAATCATAGTATTTGTACCCAACCATATCAGTTCAACTTATTTAACTCTTCTCAAGACCCCAACACCTCTTCTTCATCCCGTTTCAGCAGAATTGTGAGTTTTTTCATCACTTTTCAGCACAAATACCAGCTTTTTCGGTTGTTTTTAGCAGAAATCTCTTTTTTAGCGGAAATTCTACTGATTCACCTGTTTTCAGTGCAACGTTCTACAACTTTCCCTCTTTTCAGTAGAAATTCTGCTGATTCACCTATTTTAAGCACAATTTTCAGCCTTTCATCTGTTATCAGTACAAATCTCAGTATCTTCTGCTCATTTCAGAAGAAACTTTTTCACCTCTTCAGCACAAATTTGAACCTTCTTACCCCTTTTAAGCAGAATCTTTGCCTTTTCAACTCTTTTCAGCAAAAGATTCTGCTTCTTCACCTGTTTTCAGCAGAATTTTTCAGTTTCTTTACTGCCATACAATTTTTTGCAGCTTTTCATCTTTTTCAGTCATTTTCAGCAGACAGCTTCAGCGTTATGGCATCCACACAGCATTTTCGCAGGAAATGCAAATTTTTCTAGTTATTCTTGGGGTTTCCGTACATTTTTTGCCGCTTAACTACTCCCTCAGTTTTCAGCCGATTTTCTCAGTTCAAACTTTAAAAAATTCTGCTCTTTCTGCTAATGTGTGCTATGACTTTTGGTGCTCATAACTTCTATACTTTTTGAGATATTCAATTTTTTTTGCAATATTTTTTGCCCATTTCTGCCATATTATCAGTGGCATCACTGATTTTTCCTTGCCGGGATGACCTGTGTTTTAGCTCAGTGAGATGAGCATCCGTTCTCAGACTGGGAGGCCGGGGTTCAAATCCCGCTTATGGCAACATTTCTTTCAGTTAACAGTTAAACTTTTTTTTAACTCAATTTCAGCTTTTTCACCCCTTTTCAGCAAAATTTTTAGTTTTTTCACCACTTTTCAGCACAAATCCCAGCTTTTTCAGCTATTTTCAGCAGAAACATCTTTTCAGCAGAATTCTGAAATTCTGCTGATTGAACTATTTTCAGCAGAATTTGCACCTCTTTTAAGGCCTAATTCTGCTGATTCACCTCTTCTGCAAAATTTTCAGCCTTTTCACCTCTTATTAGCACAAATCTCAGCTGTTTTCAGAAAAAACACTTTTGAGCAGAAATTCTGCTGATTCACCTCTTTTCTGCAAAATTTTCAGCCTTTTCTCCTCTTATCAGCACAATTCTCAGCAGCTTCTGCTCATTTTAGCAGAATTGTCGGTCTCTCCTCCTCTTCTTGAGAGAATGAGTTTAGCTCAGTGAGATGAGTAGCTGCCTTGAGACCAGGAGGGCCAGGTTCAAATCCTGCTCAGGGCAATATTTTTTTTTTTCACCACCATACAACTTTTTGCAAGTTTTCATCTTTTTCAGCTTTTCAGCAGACAGCTTCAGCGTTACGGCATCCACACAGCATTTTCGCAGGAAATGCAAATTTTTCTAGTTATTATTATTATTCTCCAGTTTCCGCCTGAAATTTTGCAGCGAATCTCGCCCCGCAGTTTTGAGACAAGCTTCATATATGTTACCTCATTTTGTGCGGCCGGATCTGGAATGGTGTGCTATGACTTTTGGTGTTTATGAATTTTATAGTTTTTTAAATATTAATATTTTAGTGAAAATTTTCCCGCGCTCCTCTGCCGAACAGTTTTGACATTAGGGTTACATATGTTAGATCATTTTGTGCGGCTGGAGCTGGACTATTATGTCATGACTTTTGGTGTTTATGACTTTTATAGTTTTTTAAATATTAATATTTTAGCGCAAATTTAGGCCAATTCATCTTTTGGCGCCAAATAAACAGACTTCATTTGTGGTGTGTTGGCGCCATCTTTTGGTCCCATTGAAACAAATTTCAAACTTCATTTGTGGTGTGTTGGCTCTCTCTAGTGGTATGCCGGGAGTGGTACAGCCTGTCTACCCTTATTTGGATACCGTAATGACGACAATATCAATGGCGCGCACAGCCTCGCTGCTTTCAGGAACCATTGGAGGTTTTAAGGTTGCGCGAACCATTGAATAGTTACGGTAAACACAATGGCTTCTATGCTTGGTGGAAAACTCCATATCCCACAATTCATAGCACACCTCTGCCGAGTTAAACAATGGCGGCCACCACTTCGTTTTATATGTCTTTTATTAGTGTTTCTAGGTCACAAAATAAACTTTTAAGATATTTTCAGGCGAGAATGTAGGTGTGTAAACTTCAAATATCTGCTTGTTTTATCAAGACATCCCATATTAGCGACAGTGCTCTGACGACCTCGGTCCTGCCTGACAGCTAGCCGGCTACCTAGCTAGCTGCCGCACTTGGCTGCAAATGGACAGCGAGGGGACTCTCTCTCTCCTTTCACCTCCCCGGTCTCTCGCAAATGCTCGCACAGAATCGGAGTTACAGCTGGATGTGGAAAAAATAACTGAGTTGTTTGGTGGTGCTATAATGCGGAGCTACAACAGTGGGCAGCTATCCACCGGTGTATGACAGAAAGGACATGCCGCGACCGCCGATCGACCGGTGTTTGCTAACGCGGAGGTCAATCGTGGATCAGGGAAAGCGAAGGCAGGAGCGTGAGGTGAACTGAATTTCAGGTAAGAAGTTATGACCTGCACTCTATTTGGGTCAGATATAAACCGAGTTTAGGTGTAGTTTATTTAGCAGCAGTTCTCTTATGTGTTGCTGATAGCCCGGCTAGCTAGCTAGCGCCGCTAGCATAGTTAGCTAGCGCCGCTAGCGACCCTTCGTGAAAAAGCACCCAGGCTTGGCTTATATTGAGGCGGGTGAAACTCGTGTCAGCACCCGGTCGCTCGCCGACAGTATGTGTTTTAGCTGGACTTATTTTTCCTTTATATGAGCCGATGATGCTGGAAACCAAAGGCAGGAGCGTGAGGTGAACTGAATTTCAGGTAAGAAGTTATGAACTGCACTCTATTTGGGTCAGATATAAACCGAGTTTAGGTGTAATTTATTTTCGTTGACCTTTTACAATCGTACTGCCACGGGAGTTTATATACAGCTGTGTGCGCACTAAGTTACTGACTTTGGACTTTCTTTTATTCATTAGGGTTAGTTCATAGAGTTGCCGTGCCGTACAAACGGAATCGTCCCACATTCAGAGAAAACATTATGATTTATTCTGTCGTTACGAAGCCTCCCCTGTCATTCTCTCGCATGTTGAAACGTCAATCATGAAACTGATCAATGATCGGCTGTTCGCTCTTATTTATCGCGCTAAACAACAGCAGCACGTTTAAGCTTGATCAGCTGTTGTTAGAATTCTTTTGATTTTAATTTCTAGTATCAGCTGATGTTTGCTGGAGCATGAAGATGAAATCAGGAGATGTCCTTACTGAATCATCAGAGCTGAACTGGTGATGGAGAAACAGGTTTACACTTTAGGTGACATGAATGAGTTGAAGGGAAGTTATGAGTTGTTTCTGAGAGACAAAGACCAAGCTCCTTTTTTGTGTAGCTGACAGCTGGTAACTGTGCAGGGGCGGATCTAGCAAAGCTTTTAGGGGGGGGGCAGCTAGGGCATTAACAGAGAAAGGTGGACACAAAGATATACTTTTCTTTCTTACTCTCATATAAAATATTTAGCTTTTATTAAATAGTTATCTGAATCTCACAACCAAAGTTTGTATAATAATACACAAGATTGGCTGTAGACCATTGTTCATAATTCAGAACACTGTGTAAAAATAACAAAAAACAAAAAGTGAATGCATGTGTGAAAAGTGGTCCATAATGTAATGCTTCAAAGCGTGTTCATGCAAACATTGTCGGGTCTGCCGTGGTACAATGGGACTTCTGCTCATGAACCTGTGTGCACAGCGTCTGCAAATCGGCGCTGTACGAAGTAACTTCATCTTTACACAAAACTGTAAGCTGTCATCTGTGAAGCGTGAGCGGTGTTTGTTTTTACCATAGTTCATGGTGGAGAATGGCTGCTCTTCTGAGTTTTGCTCTCTGTAGCCGTATGAATGGCAACTACAGTGATTAGCAGCGGCATAGGCACACATAAAATTTCTTCTGAAATTTTCGCTTTCTAGTTTTATTTTATTTTTTCACAGGTGAACAAAAATTAGTTTTGGGCAAACTTAACCATGTTCCTGTTTATTCAGCTTGTCATTTTACCTATCCAATATTTTCACTTAAGTTATTACTATTCTGCTCAATCATAGTATCTGTTCTAAATCATTTTTATTAAGCTATATTGTAGGATTTCTGCTAAATCATAGTATTTCTACTATATTATATTTTTCTTTCTAAATATAGCATTTCTGCTATAGAATAATATTTCTGCTATGTTACAATACTTGTGCTAAACTGGAGTATTTTTGCTAAAACATAGTATTTATATAAAATTACAATATTCATAGTATATTACAGTGTCTGTGGTAAATCACAGCTTTTCTGCTATGTTGTACTGTTTTTCTAAATCATAGTATTTCTGTAATGTTTAAGAATGTTTGGCTAAATATATTCTTTGTGTTATCTTATACTATTTCTCCTAAATTCTTGTATTTTTGAGAAGTTATCATGTTTCTGGTAAGTTACAATGTTTCTGCTAAGTTCTGCTATGCTATTGTATTTCTGCCAAGTATTATGTTTCCTCTAAGATATTGCAGTTCTGCTAAGTTACTACATTTTAGCAAAGTTCCTTTGCTTCTGCAAATTTTTACAATTTTTGCAACTTTTCAGCTTTTTCAGCTATTTTTAGCAGACAGCTTCAGCATTACAGCATCCACACTGCATTTTCGCAGGAAATGCAAATTTTTCTAGTTATTATTCTAGTTGCTTCCGTACGGTTTTCGCCGCTGAACTACTTCCACAATTTTTGTGCTATTTTCACCGTTCAAATTTTAAACTATTCTGCTATTTTTGCTCTTTCCGGCTATATCTTTTGCTATTTTTCACTATTATACTTTTTAAAATATTACGTTTTTTTCCTTTAATTTGTCCCATTGAAATGAATGGGAAACTTCCTCAATTCTGCTAAAACTTGCTTGTTTTTGAAACTTAACTACTTCCTCATATTTTCACGTAGAACAGCCATTGAAACTTTAAAATGTTCTCAAATTATTGGGCTATTCAGGTATAAATCAGCTTTTTCAAATCTTTTACCGTTTTATTTTTATCCCTCTTGTCACGGGTTGCTTAGAGGATCGCAGGACTCCTGGGTAGCGTTCACACAGAGATAGTTTATTACAAATCTTCACCGAGTGTACGTATAGACAGTGCGGGGTTAGTGCTATATACAAGACGTGAGGGGCAGGGGTCCAGGGCTCCAGGGAAAACTGGGAAACCACACTCGCGCTCCAAACAGCCTCTCTCCTCTCCACTAGCGACCTGTCACTCCTTCCACACACCACACGGGGAAACACGGGAACGGGTCCGGGGAATCTAGGAACAAAGGAACACGTTAAGTCTCAGAGACAGAGGCACGGGAAACTTGAGCTGGGTGTGTACTGACAGAAGCCTTCACAACAATCCAGCGTTGAACAGCTGATCTCCTCCTTCTGATATACCAGCTGGTCTGATGAGGCCCAAGTGTGCACAATCCGAGAAGGCGTGGACCAAGGGCGTGAACCCGCCATGAGTTCCGCCCCGGCAAAACAGGGGAGAGAGGGGGAGAGAGAGGAAAAAGAGGAGAGAGGGGGGGCTAGGAGTGGAGTGATGCTGTTCAGCGCCTTGCCGATCCCGCAGGCCGTGACACCTCTTAAAGGTTTGAGTTGCAAAATTGTGATTTTTCAGAAAATACATGCGTTGTTATGGTTGCTATGCACTTGGCTTTCAGTGTGCCACTGTAGGTTTCGCAGTCTTCTCTTCATGTCCGAACAACTTCTTGCTACTTGCTCAATTTTCACTCAACTTCCACAAAATATACATCAAAACGTAGGTATTTTTGCTGGCTTTCTGAAAATGTCACTGTCATTGTTGTGGGATTTATAGAATTTTGGCAAATCTCCTCAGACCAACACATAGTCTGTAAACTCTCCATAGAAAGTCAATGGAGAGCTTGTTCAAAATCACCGCTTGATTTCTGTAATGAGAGGCATATTCGAATCGTCATATCTCCTTAACGAAGCAAAGTTAAGAAATAAGGCTTGTCCCCGTATATCTTTAGACACTCCTGACGCTCACAATTCAAGAATTTTTTTCTCACGTATTACCGTTCTGAGATGAGTTACACTTGTTTGAGGGTAGGAAATTCATCCTTCGCTCAGATTTCTTCAGATTTCAAACTCTGGAAATGAGGCAATTTTTTCTCTCGTCATATCTTTTTTTTGGATTCCCACACAGACCTGAAAATTTCCATGACTGTTCACCAAAGCCTGCTGTCTCTTACGGTTAAAGAATGATATCGATACTCCAAATAGATTTAGAGTTAGAAAGCGTTGTTTGAGGACAGGTCAAGGCAATTTTTGCTTCGCCTCTACTCAGTTATGGTACATTACAAGTCAAATATCTTTAATAATTCATATGTTAATGATAAATTGTCAACACTGTAAGATTCCCCCATCTCTTCTGAACAAAACGGTGTAAGAATGACTGTTCTAGCCCCTACGGTTAGGAAATTATAGCCATTTGTTTGAGTGGAGTCCTCACTATGAAAAGTAGACAGCATAAATCCTGTCTCTGTGCAGCGTGTGTGTAAAAACAAGTGCACCTGTTTTGGCGGGAAAAAGTACACAGCCTCTCTGATTGGTGGATTCAAATTCAGCAGCTCCCAGGCTGCTTGACTGACCTAGAAACTTGGTTTTCTCTGTGTGTGTGTGTGTGTGTGTGTGTGTGTGTGTGTGTGTGTGCGTGTGTGACAGAGAGAGAGAGAAAGAGAGGGCGAGAGAGAGTTTTATGGGAGCATCTTATTGTATGATTTAAATTCAATATATTTAGACTGGTTGACTGAATTTGATCCTGTGTGTCTCTCTTATCTTATCTTATCTAATTCTGCTAAATCATAGTATTTCTGCTTCTTTTTGGTATTTGTGATGAATACAGTATTTCTGTTAAAACATATCATTTCTACTACATGTAGTATTTCTGCTTAATTATAGTATGTCTACCAAATCATAATATTTCTGACACAAGCAGCATGTGTGTGTGTGTGTGACCCTTTTTTTGGCAGCATCTCATTGTAGGATATAGATTGAACATATTGAGACTGGGTGACAGGCATAGATCCTGTGTGTGTGTTTCCCTCTGTGCATATGTGTCCATATTTGTAATTGTGTGTATCTGCTGGCTGTTATTTCTCTTTGTTTGTTTGTTTTTTTAAAAATTTCTGTGAATTTTTCACTGGAACCTAACCATGTTCAGCATTTTTTCAGCTGTCCATTTTGCTTTTCCAATATTTTTACTTAAGTTATTACTATTATGCAAACTCATAGTATTTCTGCTACATTTTACTATTTGTGCTAAATACAGTATGTCTGCTAAGTCATGCCATTTCTGCTATTTTATAGGTTTTCTGCTAAATGTAGTATTTCTGCCAAATACTATGATTTCTTCCAAATCATAGTATTTCTGCTAAGTTATTATGTTTCTCTTAAGTCACAATTTTTTTGCTAAGATGTTATGTTAATGATCCATGTCTGAAATACATTACAGAAAGCCCATGTCTCTGTCTGTGTGAGCAAGGGATGCAGCTGCACTGACAGGGACAACTACATAGCCTGATGAAGCAGACAGAAGTGACAGCTCTGATTGGTGGATTCAAATTGAGCAGATCCAGGCTTTTTGAGTCTCATAGATACAGCTGAAAATATAAAGCTGAAAAAAAAAAACTGACGAAGCCGATGTCAGTGTTTGAAAAAGTTTTTTAACTTCTAATAACTTTACAGAAGTGTGTGTGTGTTTGTGTGTGTGTGTGACAGACAGAGAGAGTTTTTATGGGAGCATCTTATTGTATGATTTAAATTCAATATATTTAGACTGGTTGACTGAATTTGATCCTATGTGTGTCTCTCTGTGCATGTGTGTTTCCATATGTGTACATATTTGTGATTGTGTGACTGTTATACTTTTTTTTTTGCTGATTTTTTTTCATTTAACAATTAAATTTGAGGGACCCTTAGCATGTTCAGGATTTTTTCAGCTGTCCATTTTGCTTTTCCAATTTTTTTATTTAAGTTATTATTATTGTGCTAAGACATAGCATTTCTGCTGCTTTTCAGTATTTGTGCTAAATACAGCATGTCTGCCAAATCATACTACTTCTGCCATTTTATGGGATTTGTGCTTAATACAGCATTTCTGCTAAATCATACTATTTCTGCTATTTCATAAGATTTGTGCTAAATATAGTGTTTCTGCGAAAAAATAGTATTTCTGCCAAATATAGTATTTTTGATTAATTATAGTTTTTCTACCAAGTCATAATAAAGTTTTACTGCTTTTTATATGGCTTCTAAGACAACCAATCATATATCTGAGGGCTTGCACATTCAAATTTGCATATTGGGGCATTCATGGCTTCTAAGACAACCAATCATATCTGAGGGCTGGCACATTAAATTTGTATATTGTTGCCTTCATGGCTTCCCAGCCAGCCAATCATATCTGAGGGCTGGCACATTCAAATTTGCATATTGGGACCTTCGTGGCTTCTAAGCCAACCAATCATCTATGTCATATATCTCTAATATTTCATATTTGTATTTTAAATGGTCAAGATTTCAAGATTCCCCCATGTCTTCTGAACAAAACGGTCTAAGAATGACCATTTTAGCCCCTACGGTTAGGAATTTATGGCTGTTTGTTTGAGGGGAATCCTGACTATGAGAAATAGACTGCAGAAATCCTGTCTCTCTCTGTGTTGTGTGTGTAAAAGCCTGCACTTGGTGCACCAGTTTTGGCGGGAAAAAGCACACAGCCTCTCTGATTGGTGGATTCAAATTAAGAAGCTCACAGCTGTTTGACTGACCTAGAAACATGCTGTTAACAGCCCCTGTTCACTTGCTGATGCTGCTGCTGTGTGTGTGTGTGTGTGTGTGTGTGTGTGTGTGTGTGTGTAAGAGAGAGAGAGAGAGAGAGAGAAAGACACACACACAAAGACCCTTTTTAGGGCAGCATCTCATTGGTGGATAAAAATATAATATATTCAGACTGGTTGACTGGCATAGACCCTGTCTGTGTGTCTCTCTCTGTACATTTGTGTATCCATATTTTATTTCTTGTGTATTTGTGTATCCATATTTGATTTTGTGTGTATCTGTTTGCTGTTCTTATTTGTTATTTTGCTAAATGTATTTTTATTTTATTTTTTCACAGGTGAACAAAAATTAGTTTTCAGCGAACTTAACCATGTTCCTGTTTATTCAGCTTGTTATTTTACCTTTCCAATATTTTCACTTAAGTTATTACTATTCTGCTCAATCACAGTATCTGTTCTAAATCATTTTTATTAAGCTATATTGTAGGATTTCTGCTAAATCATAGTATTTCTACTATATTATATTTTTCTTTCTAAATATAGCATTTCTGCTATAGAATAGTATTTCTGCAATGTTATAATATTTGTGCTAAACTGGAGTATTTTTGCTAAAACATAGTATTTATATAAAATTACAATATTCATAGTATATTACAGTGTCTCTGGTAAATCACAGCATTTCTGCTATGTTGTACTGTTTTTCTAAATCATAGTATTTCTGTAATGTTTAAGAATGTTTGGCTAAATATATTCTTTGTGTTATCTTATACTATTTCTCCTAAATTCTTGTATTTTTGAGAAGTTATCGTGTTTCTGCTAAGTTCTGCTATGCTATTGTATTTCTGCCAAGTATTATGTTTCCTCTAAGATATTGTAGTTCTGCTAAGTTACTACATTTAAGCAAAGTTCCTTTGCTTCTGCAAAGTTTTTACAATTTCTGCAACTTTTCAGCTTTTTCAGCTATTTTTAGCAGACAGCTTCAGCATTACAGCATCCACACTGCATTTTCGCAGGAAATGCAAATTTTTCTAGTTCTAGTTGCTTCCCTACGTTTTTCGCCGTGGATCTACTTCTGCAGTTTTTATCCGATTTACTCTATTCAAGTCTTAAAAAGTTCTGCTATTTCTGCTTATACCGGCTATGACTTTTGGTGCTCAAAACTTCTATACTTTTTGAGATATTGAATTTTTTTTTGCAATATTTTTGCCCATTGATATGAACACATTATCAATGTGCTCGCCGGGCTGAGCTGTGTTTTAGCTCAGTGAGATGAGCAGCCATTCTCAGACTGGGAGGCCCGGGTTCAAATCCCGCTTATGGCAACATTTTTTTCACTTAACAGTTAAACTTTTTTTTACTCTTTTCAACGCAAATTTTATGTTCTTCACTCCTTTATAGTAGAATTTCCTGTTTTTTCACCCCTCTTCAGCACAAATCTCAGCTTTTTAGCTGTTTTAAGCAGAAACCTGTTTTCAGCAGAAATTCTGCTGATTCACCTCTTTCCAGCAGAATTTTGAGCTTCTTTGCCTGTTTTCACCAAAAACTCCAGATTCTTCAGCTGTTTTTTAGCAGAAACCTCAGCTTCATTACCTCTTTTCAGCACAACTTTCTGCTTCTTTACACCTTTTCAGTAGCATCATTCTTCTTCTTCACCTCTTTTCAGCCTAATTTCCAGCTTCTTGGCCTGTTTTCAGCAGAATTTTCATTTTTTCCCCACCTCTTTTCAGCAGAAAGTTCAGCTTTTGCACCTGTTTTCAGTGAAATTTTCAGTTTTTTCAGCTCGTTTCAGCAGAATTTTCAGTTTCTTCACCTCTTTTCACCACACCTCTTTTCAGCAGAATTTTTAGCTTTTTCACCTTTTTTCAGCGGAATTTTCATTTTTTTCACCTCTTTTCTGCAGAAAGTTCAGCTTTTTCACGTTTTCAGTGGAATTTTCAAATTTTCACCTCTTTTCAGCAGAAATTTTAGTTCCTTTACCTCTTTTCACCACAATTTTCTGTTTCTTCATCTCTTTTCAGCAGAAAGTACAAAAAGTTCACCTCTTTAAAGCAGAATTTTTAGCTTTTTCACCTCTTTTCAATTACCTGAGAACTAGTTTGGCTCAGTAAGATGAGTAGCCACCTTGAAATCAGAAGGCCCAGACTCGAATCCAGCTCATGGCAACATTTCTTTTCAGCAGACAGGTCAACTTTTTCATCTCTTTTCAGTACAAATTTCAGCTTTTTTACACCTTTTCAGCAGAATTTTTGGCTTTTTACCTCTTTTCAGCAAAAATTTCTGCTTCTTCACCTGTTTTCAGCAAAATTTTCAGTTTCTTCACCGCTATACAATTTTTACAACTTTTCATCTTTTTCAGCTATTTTCAGCAGTTTTTTTGAGATCCACACAGCATTTTCGCAGGAAATGCAAATTTTTCTAGTTTGTATTTGTAATTTAAGTTAATTTGTTTTAAATTTCTTTTTTACTATAGATTTAATTTGTTAATATTCTAAAAATCTATTCTTGTCAATCCCATATTGTATAACTAATCTGAACTGAATAAAGTCTGTTCCTTTGGATATGTGCTCCAAGTATTTAATACCTTTGCAACTCCAGTGTGGGACATTTAATGGGTAGAGCTAATGAATGGTAGGTCCGAGATCTCTGTATTGTTGCATAGTGCCGGTTCTACCCAGGGCTCATCTAAGAGGGTACGTTTTAACCATCTTGAGATTGTAGGCTGTTGGCTAAGAAGTAGTGTTGAAAGTAAGGCAGATCTAGTCCTCCTTTATCCTTGGTTCTTCATAGTGTTTTTAAGCTAATATGCGGGGGGTTATCTTTCCAAAGGAATTTAGAAATAGACGATTCCAGAGTTCTATCTGCTTCATCATTGTGGTTCATCATTGTTCATCATTGTTCCATCAATGATGAACCAGTCTTTTTATGGTTCAACATTGTTGGAACATTATTTTTATTGAAGCGACCCTTCCCATGAGTGATATGGGTAGCCACATCGTCTTCTACTTTCTTTAAAAGTGAGATGTAATTTAATTTAGTTAAATCTGCAAGCTTCGGAGAGCCATTAAAATCTAAATATTTAACATTTCCAGACTGCAGTGGCAATCTTGACAATCAAAGAAAAACAACCAACAACAATCAAAAGAATTACAAAAGTAGCAATTAATCCCAAGAACTATAGATTTTAGCCAGTTTACTGAATAATCTGAAACTCTTGAGAACAAGTTTATTAATGTAATTACCTCAGAGAGAGTGGTTTGTGAGTGTTGGAGAAAAAGTAACACATCATTTGCATAAAGACTAATTTTATGATCTACATTCTTGCATTTTATGCTCTTATTCACCATAGTCAGTCTGACTGCTGTTGCTAGTGGTTTGATAAAAACTGCATACAGTGAGTTGGAGAGTGGGCATCCCTGCCTGGTGCTCCTCTGGAGACAGACACTGGAAGCTAGAATAGAATAGAATAGAATAGAATAGCTTTTTATTGTTATTAAGATGTTTGGTCATTTGTTCTGAGACTGTTGGGGAATTATATAGTATGTTTAACCAATTTGTGAACAAGTTCCCAAAGCCAAATTTGTGTAAAGTTGCAAATAAAAATTTCCAGTCAAATATTTTTTCTGCATCTAGAGACAATATGTGGTTTCAATGTTTTTACGACTAGCGGGTTTTGTCTCGGTGTCACAGAAAAGTTCAACCCTTTTACAGTTATATTTCACTCTGCTTGTGTGAGTTGTCTGTCAGACAAATTTTTCACCCACTTGTCCACTTGTGTGGCATCCGTCTCTCTTCTGGCTGCTGAGGACAGTCTCCGTATTTTACTGTGGTTTCCGATGCACAACAAGTAAGTCATACCTGATTCCTTTGTCATTTCTTTGTTGCCTGGCCTTAGACTTTTCAGTCTGTGCTAGATGAGCCTTCCCAGTGAATTAAACACCTTTTGAACACAGACAATGCATCTAGGTCTGTGTCCGATCACTCCTCTTTTGATTTTAGAACATCAATGGTAAAATTTGATTGTTTCACCTGTTCATTGAGGAGCTGGTTCTGTACCTTGTGGATGATTTTTGTTGCTCAGAGGCCCTTAATTGAAGAGCTCATTTGCAGACCAAGGTAAAGTTCTGTGTTCATTATTTTAGTTTCACTTTCTCCTGTGGTGTCATCATGTTAATTTGTGTCAGCTGTTTTCCCCATTTGTTTCCCTTCCCCTCATCACCTCCTGTGTATTTAGTCTATGTGTTTCCATTCATTCCTCATCACGTCGTCTGTGTATCTTCCCCACGTCATAGAAATCATAGTTAGTTCATGGTCATCTTAGCTGATTCATAGTTTCCTTTGTTACGTCATAGTTTCACAGCCTAGTTTGTTTTTCGCTTTGATTTATGTTCCATGTATACCAGCCAAAATAAAGGCTCGCCTTTTGTTGGAATTAATTCTCTCTTCGCCTGTGTCCACACATGGGTCCTCCACACACACTCCACAGGGTCTGCCCCCGCAGACCGTGACACATTCCATGTTTTAAAATTAGAATGCATAAGATTCAATGGGGTTATTAAAAATGCAGTTTGTCTACACCAGTGCATGCTTAACAAGAGATCACTGCTGCCTAATTATGTTGTAGCAGCAGTATTTAATATATTACATAAAGGAGTATGTTATATTTATCTGCACCTTTTTTTTACTTTATGCAGCAAGTTGGAGTGTGTGTTCTGTCAAATTTGAAAACCTAGGTTTATAGAGTAGCTGTCAGCTAAGATATGATGACTCAGATGTGCTAAAGTCTTTTTCCAAAATGTAGCTGATTGAGAGTCTAGAGCAGCAAGATTATTAAGACACCTGTTTTCCTCCAAGCTTAATTTGAAAGTGCTACCAGAGTAAAAAGACTAGACATGGGTGCTGTGAGTGAGGGGTAGGGAACAAGAGCAAGGCCTGAAACAACAGAAGATGCTATGGAGCACTGTAATCATATATTTAGGAGACCTCTGAGATAACATATAAAAGACACCAGACTTAAGAAAAACATGAAATTACACTAAATGGAATATGAGGAAGGTGATAGCAGCAAAAGTGTGGAAAACCTGGTTACAATAAGATATTGTGTCACTTTCTTTTGTTGTTAGTGAAAATGAAATCTTTGAGCTAAATGAAACACTGGAAAGAGCAAACAATAATGGCCAACAAACACAAGGTGCAAAGGAGGGGGAGAGGAATCCTGCAATTTATTTCACACTTATTATTCGGTTTCACACTGCTTAATCACACTACTTACAAGTATACATTATTAGCCAATCACAATGATCTGTCTTCAGTAAGCTGATTGTAGAAATCCCCTTACTGTCATGATCCGAGAGCTGGAGCCCAGGTACATAATGTTTCCTAGAATAATTATGCGATTTAGGGATGTATTAGGCTTTGTAAGGACTTTCATTGTGACAGTGTTGAGTGTTTGACACACCAGTATGCCTTGTGCACAATATACTTGGTCTGGCTTTTTGTTTTGACTCGTGCAATTACAAAAAATTAATTCTATTAGAGATTAAATGTCTAATAAGTTCATGATTACATGATTTTGGTAAATTGATTCCATTTTTATAAAATAGAATAGCATGACAGGACATTTTTCTGTATCCTTTCCCCATTTTTATCTTTGTATATATACTCTACTATTGTGTTTTGGGCTGCTTCACTAAAGCCTCAATTATAATTCCCATGTTCATGAGTCTACTGGGGTCTGCTCTGATCCAAGTGCTCTCAATTTCATCAACAGACTTTACACGTCATTGTGGACATTCGCAATGGTTTTGTGACCACATGGACTTTTCTGCAGAGACTTTATCTTCCATGTGCCAAGACTTCAACTGAACTTCAAAGAAGTATAAAGCATTGATTACACTCTGCTGCAGACATAGACAGGGATAGCTTGAGACCCAACAGCCAAATAGTCATTCCTGTTATATTTCTTTAAAAACCACCGCCTGCGGCGCATGTGTAGTTGGTGCATTTTAATGTGAATTATCCACGGACGACTCCACATGGTAACAATAAGAAAGGCAGGCAGGCACATGTCTGCACAGACCCTCACACTCACCAGGTGGTGATTCTATTTATGTCACTTGGACCTGAGTGGGCTCTAGCAGATTTGTAGACCAGAAAGTATAACTGGCTTAATAGGAATGATTATTTGGCCTGCCAGGTCACCAGTCGGCCTAATTTAAATAAACAACAATAATACTAATAATACAGCTATAGATTATACCATCAAAATCAATATGTAAAATTAATCATATTTAAGCACTGCATTTGCATGTAAGGGTGGGGTGGCTGTCAGAGTGAGAGTGCTGTCTCACTGAAGAAAATCTTAAGGCTATAATAATTAATTAAATAAGGGAAGAGATGCTGTATTCCTTATATCAGGAGGAAGTGAATTCCAGAGTTGGGGAGCAGAGTGGCTGAAAGCTCTGTTCGCAGTAGGCTGACCGGGTGATGTGATTAATATGAAAGTGAAATGCCAAAGTACTGTCAAGGATGACATCCAGACTCTCACAACAGAAGATGGGCGGAAGGGTGAAATTAGGCTTGGAAGAAATATGCAGCTGAGTGTCATCCATGTAACAGTGAAAATTAATGTTATATTTCCAAATGTGCAACGGAGAAAAAGCATGCAAATAATGAATAAAAGTACTGAACCCTGGAGCACAGAAACAGAAAATTAATTTAAAGAGTGAGATTTAAGTTGAATAAACTAAGTGTGATTTGAGAGATATGTGGTGAACTAGGCAAGGGGGTTATGACTAATGCCAATGGATAGATACAAGTCTTTTCAGGAGGATATAGTGAGAAATCATATCAAAGGTCGCATTCAGATTGAGAACAATGAGGATGATGAGAAAAACAGAGTCAGCTGCAATAAGGAGGTCCACCAGTCGTGAGGAGTGCAGTGCAGGACCTGGAAAAGCTACCAGGGGAAATCGACAATAACACTTGTGAAAGACATAATAAAATGAACTTCACCACTCGTCTTGCGTCCCACTTCTTCACGCTAACTAGGGAATTAATACTGCATCTGCAGACAACACAGCAACTCACCTACAAAGGCAACAGGGTCCTCATCTTCCTTGACTACACTTCAGAGGTGAAGCAAATTCAACAAGGTTCTTTGCGCTTTGCAGGACCTCAGAGTGGAGCATGTTTTTCTCTTCCCGGAACTCCACATCTAACACAAGGATGAACAGCTAATGGAAATTCATTCACTTTTTACACATATGTAGTGGTAAATTACTAATAACATTTTCCACTTCAGTTAACCAATTATCCATTTAAAGTTCAAAAAGAGGTCTTAAAATGTCATTTCTTTGTTTCCATTTATGGCAAGACAACAATGTTATTGAGTAATTTAATGCCACTGCTTGTGCTATTTCTTTTGTTGTGTGCACTTGAAGCTATTAATTTTATTGGTTTGTGTAGTTGCATATTGTGGTCTGAGGAGGGGGGGGGAGGGGGGCAGTGCTTAAGGGTTAAGTGCAGTTTTCCTAAGAAAGCTTGAAAATGCATCTTGGGACTTCCTGTTTACTTTTATTTGTGGATGTGAAACGGGAATGTTGTGAATGAGTTAAATTGTTGGTAAGGAATTGTTAAATATGCACATAACTCATTGAAACATATTGGTATAATTGTAGTGCAGTGGTAAAACGTCAGTATTTTAACAAGATGATGTCTTTCTGAAATGGATGATGCAAAGGACCTGTATGTGCAGCGCGGAGCAGCCATTTTCTGCATGCAAGGGATAAGTTGCGAGATCGTCTGTGTGTTCTGGTATTGCAAGTGAGCTGAGATTGCTGTGGAATGTAAGTGTTTATAGAAAATGTATGTAACACGTCCACATTTATTTAAAGGAGCTTTGTGTGATTTAGCTCTTTGTATTTTGTTCTGCACAGACAGAGGCCACTGCCGTATTTTTGTGTTTTGTATTTTATTTCATTTCCCTTATACCTTGTATTGTACTGGCGCATCTTTTTATTTATCGCTTATCCTGTTACTTTGCCACGTTACCTCTCATACTGTTGATGTTCAGTACAAGTCCATATGGCTGCTGTTTGACAAAAGTAAAGGTCAAAGGACATTTTTGTTTATTCAGTCGTCATTGACAATAAAAACTGCACATTAAGAACCCCAGTAATTGTGTCCTGTGTGGCTAAGCATTTCCCAGGCTACACATATATCCATGTATGATGAGGGTTTCTATAAATATAACAGAGGTTGTGCACATTGAACATGTCATGGTCCAGGTGAGTGCTGGGTTTTCCAGTGTGCCAGTGAGTCCACCACTGGGCAGAGTCGCCACACTTCCTGTCGTTTGCTGCACCAGTGAGTAATCAGCTCACAGGCTTTTAAGACTCACAAACGTTCCTTGCCAGCTAGCCCTTGTTACTGAAAGCCACAGTTAAATAGTTAAAAGCTGCTGCATTGAGCTGCGGCCACAAGGTGGTTGGTGGCTGTCGTAATGGTAACCCCCGAGCCAAATGATGGACACCAGAGGTAAAGGAAGCCACCAGGCTGAAGAAGGAGTCCTACTGAGATTCTGGCAAACTGTCAGGGTACTCAGGAGGAGAAAACGGTGTTCTACCTGCACTGTGTAGAGTGCTGATGGAGCACTGTTGACTTTAACTGAGAACATTGACGGATGGGGAAAGGAATACTCGAAGTATTTCTTCCACCCCACTGGCATGTCTTCCGCGGAGGAAGCGGAGCTTGGGGACGAAGGGGATGACTTATCTATCTCTGGGGGTGAGGTCACAGTTAGACAACTCCTTGGTGGTAGAGGCCTGAAGGCTCTGGATGTTGGTGGCAGGGGCCTGAAGGCTCTGGATGTTGTAGTTGCCTCTACAATGTTGCATGGAGATCAGGGGCGATACCTCTGGATTGGCAGACTGGGATGGTGGTTTTCACAGGTTGTGTTCCAACTACAGAGGGATCACACTCCTCAGCCTCACTGGAAAAGTCTATGCCAGTCTATGCTGGCAAGGAGAGTCCATCCGTTAGTCGAACCCCAGATACAGGAGGAACAATGGCCTTTTCATGTTGGTCATGGAACACTGGACCAGCTCTTTATCCTTGCTTGAGGCTGTATGGGAGTTTGCCCAACCAGTCTAGATGTGCTTTGTGGACTTGGAGAATGCATTTGACCGTGTCCCTCAGAGGTCCGTGTGGGAGGCGCTTCGGGAGTATGGGATGTCTTACCCTATTCTATGGGCTATTTGATCCTTATACAATGCTTTAGTGGAAGAGTTTAAGTATCTTGGGGTTTTGTTCATGAGTGACAAGAGAAGCACCTATCCATCAACAGATGGATTGGAGCCAGTTGAGGTGGTTCAGAATGTGACAAGGATGCCTCGTGGGTGAGGTGTTCTGGGCATGTCCCAAGAGGAGGATGCCCCAGGGCATACCCAGGACATGCTGGGGGGGTTATATATCTCGACTGGCCTGGGGACGCCTTGGTGTTCCCTCAGATAAGCTAGAGGGGCTATATTTTCAAAGTGGAATTCACCACCTTTATAACAGACCTTTTCAGATGTTCCCTGGTTGAAAATACACTTTTTGCCCCTTTTGCAGCAGCATCACATGGATCTGAGCCTGATTCCACCCTTCCGCCGCTTCTTTCCATTCACCACCAACAGAAGTTGTACTATTATCTGATTGTATCTGAAATACCTGACCCTATCTTGGGTGAGTACAAGAAAACAATGATTAGAATAGAATGTGCTTAAGTTTGCTTAGATGAGAGGGTCCAGCTGTAGATCAGAGGAATAGGAAAGGATTTGCGAATGTCTGTGTATTTTAGGTTGGTTTAGCTATAGGCCTGTGTTTGGTTGAAATTGTTAAATGTTGTCATTAGTGTACTTAAATTTGTAAGTATTGCCTTAAACTGTATGATCTAAGACATTCTTCTGTTTCTGTCCTCCTCCCCGGCCTCAAAGGTGGGGAAGGTAATTAGTTATAGTGTTTAACTGCAGACATTGCATGTAAGGTTCTGGGTGTCCTTATTTAGTGAGGATGTTTTACTTCCTGCCCTTTGTGTCCTCACCTGTGCTTGTGTATGGTGAGACTGTTAAAAAGGGGTTGAGCCATATACAGGGTTAGGGGAGATGACCCTTTGTGATCAGCAGGAAGTCACACAAAAACACCCACATCCACACAACACTCACTCACGTGCACATGCATATACGCACACACACACGCACACACACACACACACACACACGATCGCATATGCATACACACACACACACTCAGTGCCTTAGTTTTATGATGCACCATGGCGGGAGGGGGTTACAATGAGTGTTTGTGTAAACTGTGTGTCACAGAATAAAAGGCTGCAGGGGAAGCTGGTTCTTTGGAGTGGTCTGAGACTGAGGGCAGAGGTGCTGCTCTGAGATCCTCCCCTAAAAACCGGTTGAACTGTTTGTCTCGCTTTCTTCTGACTTTGTGGCTGGCAGGAAGTCAGGTGCACAGAGACACATACACACATATACACATGCACACACACAGGTACGTGCACACGCAGACACTCACATGCTCGCACATACATACACAAACACAGGGTTTTAGAATGTTGGTCATAGACTTCAGTTCAGCATTCACCACGGTCATTCCCCAGCAACTTATTCACAAACTGGATCCTGCTGGAGATCAGCACCTCGATGTGTAACTGGCTGTTGGATTTCCTGACAGGAAGACTGCAGGCAGTACACTTCCAGCATAAAAACGCAGAAGAAAACACTGGCTAGAACCAGCAGACTGAAGGACAGCTTTGTCCATTAGGTTGTCAGGATGCTAAATTGTCTCCCTGCTCTGTCCCTCTCTGCCCTGCGCTTGACAAACAAAACTCTGAACCTCCACCATTGCCCTCACCGATTCCCCCACTCTACTTGCACACGAACGCTTGCCAAAAAACACTCGGATTGTGTTGGACACTGTTGTATATATATGATTGTGTTGTATTGTATATAAGATTTTTATCTTTTATGTTGTTTTGGTGTAACACTGAGGGCTGAGGAAGCACTGCAATTTCAAATTCCTGTGTATGATCTGTACATATGGTTTTTGACAATAAAGCTGTCATTGACTTTGAATGAGAAATGTGAAGATCCTTAGCTTTTATAGCTAGGGATATAGCTATTACAGCTATTATATTATATATATCCTTGCCTCCTCTGGCATAGCTGCTCTACTAAGCCTGCCTCCAACTCTCAATACACCATCCTCAATCTTAGGATTAAGCTTATAGAGATCGCTACTCTTCTTCTCTTTCTCACCCTTCTGCAAACTGCTCATCTCATTTGAATATCTTCTTTTCTGACAATAGCCAAGAACCACATTCTCTGCCTTGTCAAAATGTTCTACTGAGAGAAATCCTTTGGTGTCATGGTCTTTGATGGCCTGCAACTCTTAAGCTCTTCCTCAAGCATTTCTTCAGTCACAGAATCAAATCTCCAACACTCCTTCAGCTGTTTCCTCTTCTTGCCAATAGCAAACTCTTGAACCTAAGAAACCATGCAACCATCAGATGGTTCTAGAAGGAAAAGTAACTGATACAACTCATTACACTATCCCTCAGCAGCATTAACTAAAATTCCCATCTTAATCTCTGGATAATTTGAAGAGACCTTTCCAAAATTAAGGTTTACTGCCCAATTAATTTCTGGTTTAACAAGAAACTTCGGTCCTGTCAACCACTTTCGCTCCCCTAGAAGTCAGATCAGTAGGATTACATGATGATTTAACATATCTCCACTAAGAATGTTTGGATGTTTTAAGTATCTCTGTCACCCAGTTTGCTACGAATATTTTAAATCTTAAGGTTTCATTTCTGATATACTTTAATACAAAGGTACTATCAATTCAAAAAACCGACTCCTGTAACTGCGTTTGCAGCTCCTTTCTCCACATCTTGTCCATTCTACTTTCAAAGGGAGGAATGGTAGCTTTTGCCTTTATAATGGGTAAAAGCATGTGTGGCTCCACTGAAACAATGGACCCGTTTTTGGATGATGAGGCAGTTACATTCTTGTCCAGCAGTGACTGGCAACAAATCATCCCAACCCCAATGATTTCTGCACAGTTTTTGAAGGATTAATTTAGCATGTAACACAGCAGGTGTCAAAAACCCAAAAGGGTCATCGATCAACCTTACAATGGATAATATCCCTCTCCTTGTATGAGGTTTGTTTTTAGTGTAATCTTTTTTTAGTATAAGTGTAATCTTAAACTTGAATGTATCTAACCCTGACACCTTACCAGTCTCTCTGTCCAAATCCAAATCCTTAACCTTCTTGCATCTCTCCTGCTGAGGTATGGCATTTCTGCTTTTCTGTTGCTAATCAATTTTATGATCTTAAAGCCTCCTTTAGCACAAAGAGCAATGAATTCTTCATAGAGTAACACTGCCTCCTCTACTGAACCAACAGAAGTAAGGCAATCATCCACATAAAAATTATGTAGAACACTGCTGACAACCTTCAGTCTGAACTGACCCCTGTTATCCTCTGCACATTTCCTCAAGGCGAAATTGAGTGTACCGACAAATGTACGGTCATTCTGTATTCTATCAGATCTTGACCATGTTCTCTCCGTCTGGCCACCGCAGAAACCTTAACAGGTCTGAGTCTTCTCTAGGTACTCTGACCTGATGGAACATGGATTCAGTGTCTGTTATGAGTACAACACGCTCTTTACAGAACCTAGTTATGACCCGAGCCAGCAAGCTAGTAAGAACCTGCCCTTGCAGGAGCTGTCCATTCAGAGACATTCCCTGAAATGAAATCCCACAATCAAAATCAATTTGTAATCTATTCTTCTGTGGTTGATTCACCCCATGGTGTGGAATGTACCATAACCTTCTATCACAGCGATCCAACTCGCCAGCTGGCACTCTTTCTACACCCTCAAAGTGGTTTAATAAGAATGAAACAAACCATACCTGATAAACTTCTGTTTGAGGCTCATGGCCTGCTGTTCTACAGCCTTTTTATTATTCGACATTTTCACCTGACTGCACCTGAAAGGTAAACCAATTTTATAATGACCACCAACCAGCCTAGCAGATTCCATTGCTGACTTCATGAACTGCTGATCTTCCCTAGACAAAGTAAACTGCCCATCATGAATACAATCTGGAAAACAGCCTTCATCTGACGTTCCCACAGCTCATATAGTCTTGCCACAGAAATCCTATTGACACTAACATCAGCATCGTGACTTCTAACAACACTGGTCATAATCAGTAGGTCAACCCTGAAATTTATCTCCAAGACATTAATATGTCGTAAGTGTGGTCATCTGTCGAGATCTTCCTGTTGTTGTAATTGTGATCCGGGGTTCCTGAACAGTAGCAGCGCTCTCCACAGCTAGCACCCCAGCTTCCGCTTTGTCCAACCTTTTGTGTGCTGACTGGAGTTCCACCACAAGCTTAGAAAAGTTTCTCGTCAATTACTTTAACACCATTAGCCGTCATCAAGTTAAAGGCATTGAGAAGGGCTGGGTCCAATTCGGCAGTAGTGTTAGAGTCGGAGCGGGCGCCATCTTGAGGGGCTTCGCCCGGTTCAGATGGAGTGTCTTTTCTTTCTCTGTTCGGTCGCTGCTTACCCATGTTGTCAAAAGACTGTGGCCAAAAGTCTTTCAGGGACATATCCCGCAATGTACATACCAGAACAGAAACTCTGAAGAAACAGTGCATTCACCCTGCTGCCATCACGTGACCCGGTAAACTTCAATGTTGAGGTTTCCATTGTCTTCAATGCGCATGGCACAGTCCAGGAATGGCAAACAGTTATCCTTTGTGTCTTCCCTGGTGAACTTGATGTTTTTATCCACAGCGTTAATGTGAGCAGTGAAGGATTCCAATTCTTGTGTTTTGATTTTGACCCAGGTGTCATCTATTCAATTCAATTCAATTCAATTTTATTGAATATCTGTACCAGTGGCTGGGTACTCTCCCTTTAAAAGAGCCAAGGGCCTTTCTTTCCACTTCCTCCATTTAAAGGTTGGCTACAATAGGTGACACCTGGGAGTCCATGGCACTTCCATGTTTTTGTCTGTAGAAACCCTCGTTGTATTTGAAATATGTGATGGTAGGGCAGAGATCTAACAGTGTGCAAATCGGATCGGGAGTGAAGTTGGTTCTGTCTTCCAAGGAGCTGTCTTCTTGTAGTCGTTTTCTGACAGTCTCCACTGCCTCTGTGGTAGGTATGGAAGTGAAGAGAGAGACTATATCAAAGGACACCATAGTTTAGTCTCGATCCAGGGTAGGTTTCTGGCAGGGGAAGTCAGTGGTGTTCTTGATGTGTGTGGGGTGTTCCCCACAAAAGGTGCTAGGATAGTAGCAAGGTGTTTCGAAAAGTTGTGTGTAATCTCTCCCAGCTGTGTCTCCCTCCTGTTGCTCATTCCCTGATTACTCCTCTGTGTATATAAGCCCTCTGTTTTCCTGTGCTCTCTGTTGCGTCGTACCCTCAACATGTTGTGTGTTTGTTATGTCCAGTTTTCCTACACCTCGGTTCTAAGTCTTGTTTTGTTTTTGCTTTGCTTTTGTGAGTTTTATTTTATGAGAAAGTTTTGCCAGCAATAAAGCTGCGTTTTGAGTTCCAGTCCCGTTTTGAGAGACCTGCATTTTGGGTCCTTTTTCCTGCCTGCCTGCCTGCCAGCCACACGGCAAATCATGACATTGAATATTATTGTGCAGCACGTAAGATCGACAGCGCACAGTGTGCTTTGAGGTAGCAGCCAAAAAAGGTGTAGTTTGTGTCTGTGAGCACCCCTGTGTACACCTGTGAGCATGAGCGCGCTTGTATTCAAAAGGTTCCTTCATGTAACGATCTGCTAGAGGGTGTGGGGAGCCGTAGCCCCGTCCTCCAGGGCATGAAGCAGGTATGCAGGAGATCCAGGCTCCAGACATCCAGAGACCCTCAGAGCACAAGAGACCAAGGAAGACCAACGGAGGGGCAACCGTGCCACTCTCCCGGAAAGAGCTGATGAGAGCCCCAGATGAGGTGTCACTCAGCAGCCACAGAGTAGAAGCCAGAGGGGGTTGCAGTGACGTGCCCGTGAGCTCCGCCGGCAGCCAGCTGTACCAGAGTGGACTGACCCCCAGGCCCAGAGGCCGAGGGCACCCCACCCCACGAAGGGGCCATAGCAAGCCCCAGGCTCCAGGCCTGGACAAACAGCCGCCAGGAGTGAGCCGGTGTGTACCTAAAAGCCCATCCCCGGACACCAAGAACCACCAATGCACCGATGTCTGAGGGCGTCTGCCACCGGCAGGGGGAGTGGTGGGGGGAGATAGGCCTCCATACCTTGGAGCGCCTGAGATGTCCCTAGAGAGGTGGCGTCTGATACCCGACCTGACATAAAGACACAGACAAACAGGCACACACAAATACGAACATCCAATCCCACTCTCATGCTCTCATATGCAAATACTCAGCACTCACCCAACGTGGAGACAGACATAAATAGACACTGTACACACAATCACACTCCCCAAACGTACTCTATACCCCAAGTGTAGGTACCCTTGCCCCTAGAGGGGGAAACTGCACCCAGACCCAGGTAGTCTTACCCTTTTCCCTGGGGTGGAGAGAAGCAGACCACCGTGACTCCGCAGCAGCAGGGAAGCCCCACATTCCAGACCCCAATCGGACGGCCAACTCCTCCTCCCAGCCCCCCGCCCCAACAGGCAACAGAGAATGGGGGGGTGTGAAGACTCCAAACCTCCCTCCGCCCGCTCATATGTAGTGTTGATGCATGTGTGTACTAAGGTGCATTTAAAACCCAGGAGGGCATGGAGCTACCTGCCAGAGAGCAGCAGGTAAGCGCATAGCTTCTCCCGAGAGCTCTCAATGTATACGTGTATTTAAAATTGAGAGGTGGGCAACGGCACCAGAGGTGAGGTTGTACACCCTGACGGTCTTCTGGATGCCGTGTAGCGTGCCCACCCCCAAGGTCCTATATCTATGTGTTATGAGAGTGTGAGTAATGTGAATGTCTAAGTTGTGGGATAAAATTGAGGCACAGGCATTCAGAAGGGGACGGGGGGGGGGGATGCCTCCCCTGTACCCTGGTGACACACCTTCACCCCAAGGCCCTGCATGTGTGGGTGATTGTGGTGGAGCGGGAAGAGGGAGGCAGCTGGAGATGCGGAGGGAAGGAAGGGGGAGGGGCAAGTGGCTCCTTCCTGGGGCCAGCTCCCCCGCTGACCCCAGTAGGCACCCCCATACTCTGGAACCCACCAGGGCAAGGGGGTCCAGGCCCATCCGGACCGGGGCCCAGTTCAGCAGTGCCACCCAGCCCCACAGAGCCCGGGGCAGCCCACCCGACCCCACCACAGAGAAAACTGCACCCACCCCATCATCCACTCATCTCCCAGACTACACAAGACAATAGACACCCAGGTTGAGTTCTTCCTCCACCTCTCCTATATCTCTCCCCCACCTGCAGAGTGAGTTCCTGGAGAGAGGACACCTCCTGCAAAGATGTAACAGCCTCCCCACCAGTTGAAGAGCCCCTCAGGTGGCTCAATGCACCGGCGGCACCCCACGCCAGGGCTGAGCCCCCATATATCCACCCGCCCACAACCCCGGCGACACACCAACCAGGACCCAAGCCCCCAAGGCCCAGCCAGGGCCCCAGCCCGGAGACAGAGCACCCCCAGAACCCCACGCCTGCCCCAGACCCACCCAGGGGCAGCCAGGCTATCAGGTCAGTAACCCACGTCCATCAGCACAGACCCTCGCCTAGCCCTGCTGCACGCAGCCACGAGGAAACCATCACCTAAGAGCCAACAGAGCCCTTAACAGGCCATGACCGCAACCTCGGGTTGAACCCTCCAAAGAAGACGCTCCTGGGGACTCCCCCGACGCCCCAAGCCTGTCCCTACCCCCACACCAATCACAACAGCGAAGGTGGGACCAAACTATGACCCCCCACCCCCACTAGGTGATGGAGCTGATCAAAGGAGCCCAGAGCAATTCATCTGATGTGGTGGCAGAGGCTATATCAAGACTAATGTAATCTATTAGATAATTTCTATGTTGATTAGAATTAAGATATTTTTCTTTTTCCAGTTCATGAGGACTATTTTCTTGGCAATGCATAGGGCAGTGAAAACCATATGAGCTATATTCTTTTCTGTAGTGACATAATCTAAGCTTCCCAACAAGCACACTAAAGGGGAAGTTGGAATGTGACATTTCAGACACTTTGACAAGTCTTCACATATCTCGCGCCAAACTTCTGAACTGGTGGACAGAACCAAGGAGCGTGGATGTAATTGTCCAGTGTATTGGCTTGACAGTGTGAGCAGTTGGAAGACGTAAAGCCCATCTTGAACATCCGATAGAGAGTGTACTCTATGTAGTATTTTGTATTGAATTAATTGAAGACTGGGATTTCTAATTAAATGAAAGGTTTTTATGCATATCTGAGACCAGAAGTTTTGGTCTAAGTTAACGGATAAATCCGCTTCCCGTTTTGCAATAGGAAGTGATATTGCTTCATCTGTTTTAAAATGCATTCTGAGACCCGCTGTTCTAACACGGTGCCAACCCACGTGTCTGACGCATTGGTAGTCAATGCAATCTCCGCCGACAGAAACGGGTGGCTAACGCCAGCAGGGCGGCGTTAGCCAGCGCGGACTTGGCCTCCAAAAATGCCTGGATGCGTTCAGGGTGCCAGTCAACAGGGTCCTTAGCGGCCTTACCCTTCAACGCAGTGTAGAGCGGCTGCAGCAGGTGAGCAGCTCTGGGGAGAAAGCGGTTGTAGAAATTGATTATCCCCAAGAACTCCTGCAGTGCTGACGTGGGATGCAGAAAAGCCGAAACTGCCCGGGCCTTGTCTGGCAACGGAAATCTCACCATCAGCGGAAATGTGGTGCCCCAGGAAATCCAGAACCAAGAACTTGAACTGGCACTTGGAAAGGTTCATGATCAGGCCGTGTGCCGCCAAATGCTGAAAAACCTGACGCAGATGGGACTCTCAGAACAGACCACCAATATATCGTCCAGACACATCTTGAGTCTATCAATCGCTGAAAAGTCTGGGCAGTGCCTTTCAGGCTGAACGGCATGCGCAAAAACTCAAACAGGCTGAAAGGGGTAATTAGGAACATCTTTGGCACGCACGGGAACCTGGTGATACCCCCACACCAAGTCAATTTTAGAAAAAAACAAGGTCCCGGCGAGGTGGGCGGAAAAACCCTGGATGTGGGGAATGGGGTAATGGTTGTTCTCCGTGATTATTCAAACGGCGAAAATCTCTGCACGGCAACCACTGACCGTCTGATTTGGGCACTATGTGTAGCGGAGAGGCCCAGGCACTATTCAAGCAATGTACGATGCCGAGGCGCTCCATGGTCGCAGACTCTTCCCAAGAGATGGGAAGTTTCGCAGGGTCGAGGCAGCACGCCTGCGCAAACACCGGGGTACCGAACATGGTGATATAATGTTCAACCCCGTGCGTCGTCGCTATGTTTGAAAAAATGTGGTAATCTTTGCATAGTGTTCTGTTTTGAAGCCTTTCAAATTTATTTTCCAATGCCTTAGCAGTAGGTTTCAGTTGTCTTTTCTTTTGATTAACATCAACACATTCCATTAATTGACTTGCCTTCATTTTTCTTTAAATACGTTACAAATCCAAGCATTAAAACTGCACCTTATATGCCACAAAACTTCCATCTACTACATAAACTTAATGACATTTAATTCAATAATAAAGTTTATTCTAAAGGCTATATGTGCAACAGCAAAACCGAGCCATGATTATTAAGAAAAACAAATGAACAGGTAACCCTCTAATTTAAAATAATAATATAAAACTTATAAAACATTCCTGTTGACAAGTTGGGGCTGCTCCATAACCAACGTTTTTTTATGTGTTTTCTTTGCTCCAAGCAACTAGTTCTCTGTGTGCCTTTCTCTTGTCTGTATACATTTCTCCTGTTTTTCCTGTGGTCTAATATTTACTCTTTATATTTGATTCCAGCATAGGTCGTGTGGCACACCCACAATTTCATTGGACATGTACAATGACAATAAAGGCATAGTATACTCTAACATCTCTCCAACTATTGTTTTTGTTTCATTGTGTTTTCTTATTGTCCATTCATCCTTTTGTATAAAATGTTCTAAAAAGTTAAATAAACTACAAAAAACCCCACAAAACCAAAGAAATGACCCTAGAACTTTGGCTCAGTGATTTGGCATAGAGAGGTGAAGATATGATTAGAACCCGCAGCATATTCAGTCATAATGGCAGGTTAAATTATTGAGTCATGAAGTCGTTTTTTGTTTTGTTTTGTTTTTTTGAATTACTGAAGTTACTGAATAAGGTCTCTTCTTACTTTTGTGAAAAGCGATTTACATTACCATTCTTTTGAATAGTCATTGCAAAAGAGTGTCTTTGAGTTTCAGTTACTGGCCAGTTTTGCCTGGTTTGTTTTCTTATTAGTGTTAGTGTATATTGATTATAATGTATGCGCTTACTCTGAATAAGGTACAAATTCAAGAAAAATTAATAAATGCTGTTCAGATTTTCAAATCTGTTTAATTGTACTGTCATCAAATAACAACTTCAGTCAGCACAGCCCCTGTGGTCTTGGTCGAGTTGTTTTAATGAACATACAATTACGTCATTGTTACATACACGAAGAGGTTGAAAGGAGTAAATGACAGTGAATGCCAAATTTTTCACTAGTCTAATACTTCATACATGTAGAATAAATAATATCATGATGACATACATGCCAAACTGTGATCTAAATAAAACAAGTAGAAGAGTGGCCAAAAGGTGTTGGCGATGGTGAGGCTGAACATAATCTTTACAATTGATCCTTAATGTTGTCCTTGGTTTCCTTTTAGTGGAAAAAACAAAATGAAATAAAAAAAATATTATATAGACACAAGTGAGAAGGTTATCATCCAAAGGAGTTTTCATGGTTGTTGTGGCAATGGAGCTTAATAACATTATAAAAGTCTGTCTGAGTCATAACAAATCATTTGGAATGTAAATGAAATCATCAAACTTCCCAGTTCCTTTTCAGAAAGACCAAACCTCTCTGGAATGGCATCAAAAGCACCACAAAAAAAAAAACCCAAAACAAAACAAAAACAAAAAGCAAAAAAACAAAAAACAGAAAAGATTTAGATACTAATTCAGAAAGATTTTTAAATGCTGGCATACAATTTGTGCATGAAAGAATCATGAATTATTTCATGCATAAATAGTATGATTCTTTCATGAAAGAATTACATCCAGTGAAAAGCTAACACACAGCTTAATAAACTGGTGTCTTTCCTGCACTTGATGTCCTCCACTGTACTCCACAGGAAATGCTCCAAATTGATTTTTGTTTGTGACAAGTATATGACAATGTAGGTCGAATCTTGATATGATACACTGCCTTCTGGCTAGAAACTTTGGCCTGCTCTGTCATGGCTGGTGACCTGCCTCCTATTACCAGTGACAATCCTCCACATAAAATTTGGGTCACTTGTACACAGAAGATTCAGACCAGTACTGAAACTGTTGAGAGCAAATTTTCATGTGGTCATGGAACCGAATTAGAGATCTACATATTGCAGCCATACTGGAAGCTGTCATGACATGATGGAATAGATAACCTTAAAGATCAGTGCAGTCCCATTTAAATTTGATGATGTTTTTCATTTTCATGGATCTCTCCCTGGAAAATTTTGTCCTTGAAAGCAAACTTTAAACTGTGTCTGTTTAATGTTGAGTTCAGGTAACCAAAAAAGCTATTATTTTTAAGTTAAATTAATATAATCCCATTTTGGAACTGAATTAAAAATAAGTTATGAGTTAAAAACTATTTTTAAAATGTATATGAAGTTAGGAATTTCCTAACTCTTGATAAATAAAGTATGCATCATCTTAATCAAAATATTTAAACTACTTAGATCTTTGAGTTTATCAGATCTAACTTACTTGGGGTTATGTAGCATATTTTTTTTTTTCTTTTTTAGGGATGGGAATGGGAAGGTGACATTACAGAAATATATTTTTATTGACAAAATCCTTAGTGTTCAAATACAAATTTTTAAATTCTGAGTGCTAAATTGCTTAGAGCAACATTGCTTAGAGCAACATTTTGTAGTATTTAAAATCAGCAGTCTGTTTGATATCATCTACAGTCCACTGTTCTACTTTACAAAAAATGTATTGAAGACAAGCATTTGTTAAAAGATGTTAATTAGTAGAAATATAGTTGCAGATATGGTTCTACAAATATCATTTTTTGTTTATAGGGTAAATATGGACAGAGAGTAGATACTAAAGGAACCATAATGAACAGAAATAAATAAATATAGAAACTGTAGTGATTGGTGCAGATGTGAATGATGGCATTTAATCAGAATACATGTTAGACTCTCAGTTTTGACCTTGGTGTCCTTGGAATCCAGCTACGAACAGAGCTCAGAATAAGTCATCCCATGAGGAATTATTATCTGATATAAATCTGCTATAGAAATCTTATTCTCCCTCACAAACTTAACACATGCACAAATTATGACATCTTGTTCTATTGTTCAGCACCCAGTATTTTATGCTGATATTCCATATTGGTGAAGTTGTCCAGGCTTCACATGGAAGAAATTAAAAATAAATACAAAGGGTCAACAAAGATCAATCTCTCTTGATGAGTGTTTTCTTTAAGACAGGAGAAAATCAACATATTTGCTGAATCCAGTGGCTTAAATTCTGTTTGAGGTCAGATATACAGCATGCATAGTCTCGAGGTAGCTTTCATGGTCTATAAGTTTTCTGACAACACAACCAGAATCATATTAATCAAAGATTTAAGGGACTTGCAGGGTACTCAGCTGTTGTAACTCAAAGAGTTGTTTCCTAAAGCTGAACAGACAAGAGATCAGTATGTTTTATCAATTCATTGAAACATTGCTATAAATTCATTTCATTTTCAAAAATTCATCCTAAAAATGTGCTCTGCATTCACATTTTTACTGTAATTCATCCTTTTTTATTTGTTGAACTACTGCAGTAGGAGGAGAGTGATTCTGTTTTTGTTAGTTGTTTCATCTGGAACATTTTTGCAAAGAACCTGAAGTAACATTAGAATAACATGGTATTATTTCCTCACTGTGATTATGGTTATACGAAAGTTATTTTAGTCCAAAGATTACACTCGGATTATCTGGATTTTAATTCACATTTAATTCCTTATAACACATTGCTAGTTATCTAAAAAGTTTGACACACCTGAAATTTGGTGCACAAAGTATGTTCCTAACACTTCCTCGTTGTTATTTTGGTTGTTTCCATAAAGAATACTTAAAGCTTGCCAAACTGCATCATTCAATCTTTTACCCACCAATATAAAATAATGTGTAAAAAAACTAAATAGCAGTCACATTTGTACTCAGTTTGTGGCACACACTCACAAATGCTCTCTGGAGTATGCGTGTTGTAGCAGGTGGTGTGGGTTGTGCTGGTGACCCAGTGTACTGCTGTTTAAATATGTTGGGAAAGTACTAGTATGCTTGGCCTGTCTCAACTTGCAGCAGTCCCAGTACGGCTGAGTGGTCGGCCAGCTTCATTCTGCGCTGATTGGAGAGATTGACGTTCTTAGCTAGGTAATCCACAGCAGCTGTGGAGAATGGAAGACAGGGTGCAGAGTTAATAAAGATTTGCAATTGATAAAATGGTAAATGGACTGAAAGTCACTAAGGCAAAAACTAATTAACTAAAGTTAATACAAATACAAAGGACTAAGAACATAAAACTGTGAGGTTAGAAAAGGATTACAATGTGAGACAATCTAAGCAGACAACCTGACAATGAACAGAGGGAAACTGACACACTATATACACAGAGGGATAACGTGTGGAAACACATGGGGAACACATCTAGAACAAATAGATATGATGACACAGGGGAAGCAAAACTGAACATGCTGAACACGAGACGAAGGACTGTCAAAACCAAAACACAAGGGGAACCTAACAGACGAGAAACTAAACATGGAACACAGGGAATTCAGGAACACAGAATAAACTGAAGACTAACTAATGAACCTTAAACCATAATCAAAATAGTGATGGGATTTCCGGCTCTTTTTAGAGAACCGGCTCTTTCGGCTCAGCTCACTAAAAAGAGCCAGCTCTTTCGGCTCTTCAGGTTGTTTTGTTGCTTTAATTAATTTATTATTAACAATAATATAAAATTATGCACAAAAGAAATTACTAATGTAAAAAAAAAAGTGGTTTTATTTATATATGTTTATATATAAATATATGCGGTGGCCCCTAGAGACAAAGCACGTACAAACTCTAAAAAGCACGTACAAATTCCAAAGTACATACAAACTCCGAAGCACGTACAAACTCCAAAACACATTTCTAGTGTTAACTGAACTTCCAAAACAGAGCTGCCTAGATCACTTAAATTACACAATTGAAAGCATATGTGTATTGTTTGTGTATTTATACACAAGCACTCATATATATTCAAATAATTAAAAAAAAAAATTAATTTACGCACAAGGCTCGCGTGCGGAGTGAAGCAGAAAAAAAGTGCGAGAGAGAGGGTGAGAGAAAGGGAAAAAAAACCCCCACAGCTCCCAATAAGGAGCCGGCGTCATTCACTTCTAAGAGCCGTTTCGTTCACGACTGACACATCACTAAATCATAATGCATAACAATCACCAGAATCCAAGAAACTCAAAATGCTGGGTCGGATGACTTTTGAGATTAAATAATTTGCAGTGCCTCAATAATGCTATTCTTTTTTATTAATTAGTGTTATAAAGTTATATAGTATAGTATTAAGTGGACACAGCCCTGAAAAATCAAAAGGCATTAGACCATGTGTCCTTGGGGAGTAGAAAGCTGTAGACTCTCGCTCATGCTTGCCTGGGAAAATGTTGATATTAACATGACCCAGAACCATGGCACTACTTTTACATTATGAGTAAATCATATTATTTCATGGTTTACTATTTATCCTGCAAACTTAAATGATCAGTTCATTTCCCCTTCTACTCATTCTTGATACCATCGCCTGACAAGGTGTTATGACCAAGAACAACAGTGGCATTTCACTGCACTGGTTGCTGCTTTATTGTCATTTTTCTTTGTCCAGGGCCGAACTTCAAGTGAGTGTCTCGTTTGATGAGAAAGCCTAAAAACTATTAAATCTGTTAAAAGGGTGTTCTTTCTTGTCTATCTTAGGATTATCTGATCACATGTCTCTCTAACGTTGTAGAGTATTTATCTTTCAGTATAAAGAGAACTGGAGTGTAGGACAAATATAATTTTTGATTTTAGCTTTGGTTTTTCCACTTTGCTGTTTGGTTATATTTAGATAACAAAACTGCCTGGTTAAACTCTTAAACACAAATTAGGTGGCAATATTGTCCCCTATCATTTCTTCATTTTTTTAAATCACCATGATGATGAGAGTTTTTGATCAGCAGAGGAAATTTGGTCTTGTGATGTACTACTAAAAATAGTGCTTTGTGATTTTAGGATAAACAGTGAACAACAGCAAACCTACAGGTTAAAAAGTTACACTTAATTGGTTGTGAGTTAAAGATCATGCCTTCATTACCATAATGTGGCATGTCACCACATAAACCAGCAATTTCAGTTAAATAAAACTTTTTTTATATGTGCCAAATCAAAACAGTTACCTCAAGGGACTTTATATTGTAAGGTAAAGACCCCACAATAATACAGAGAAAAACAATCAGATGACCCCCTATGAGCAAGCACTTGATGACAGTGGAAAGGAAAAACTCCCTTTAAGAGGAAGAAACCTCCGGGCAAACCAGGCTCAAGGACCGGTTGGGAGTGAGGGGAGAACAAAAGACATGGGCACTAGTCACTAGCCAAAGGACACCTAGTGTGTTTATGTATGAGGTAACTGTTTTGATTTGGCATGTATAAAAATTTATTACTTAATTACTCACAAGTAATTTGTTATACTACTCGGTACATTACTTTCATGTGACTCCATAAATCAGTGTTTCCCAACCTTTTGGAGCCATGGCACATATTTCACATTAGAAAAATCACACGGCACACCCCCAAACAAAAATGTCACAAAAAACATATTGATCATTTTTCACCCCTCACCAGGCTCTAGCCAGTGTTGGGAAGGTTACTTTTAAAATGTATTCCACTACAGATTACAGAATACATGGCCCAACATATATTTTGTAACGTATTCCATTAAGTTTCTCAATGAGTTAAATTACTCAATTCTGTCTCACGGAAACATGGCTAAAAGACAACATGCCAGACTCAGCCTTCCAGATCCATGGCTGGCAGCTCTTCCGGGCTGACTGCAACATGCTATTGGGGAAGGCACCCACTGAAGGAGCAACACAACAACATCAGCTTACTTCAGAACAAGCACCTGGAAACATTTTATGTAGTGGCTAGGGATTTTAACCATGTAAACCTGACAGACATCTTGCCAATGTTCTATCAGCATGTCACCATACCGACACAGGGATATAACATGCTGGACCGTGTTTACACCAACATGCAAGACGCATAAAGAGCAGTACCCCGCGCCCCACCACGGCCTCTCTGACCACATCTGCATTATGCTGGTCCCTGCCTACCATCCCCCACTACGACGCTCCAAACCCATACAAACCCACATTACTGTGTGGCCAATGACTGTGACTCAGTACTGCAGGACTGTTTTGAATGCACAGACTGCCAGGTCTTCAGGGATGCTGCTGTGTATAAGGGAAAGCTGGAGTTGGAGGAGCTGCTGTCCTTGACTACATCAGTAAGTGTGCAGAGGATGTTACCACCACCAAGTCTGTAATGTGCTATCCAAACCAGAAACCTTGGAATGCAGAGGTCCGTTGCCTGCTGAAAGCCAGGGATGCCGCCTTTAGGTCTGGTGATGCACACAAACTCATGAGGGCTAGGAGAGAACTGACTGTAGGCGTCAAGAGAGCCAAAGCCACATACGCACGGAAGGTTCAGGGTCATTTTTCTCCCCAGGATCCACGCAGTATGTGGAGAGGTATTAAGTGCATCACTGACTACAAAACCAGGGATACACAATGCCCCAGGGACCCTTCTCTGCCTGAGGCTCTCAATCAGTTCTATACCCGCTTTGAGGACCCTAACACACCCCCACCTGGCATCAGACTCTCCCCACCACCAGAAGTGTGACCGCAGCTGAAGTGAAGAGGACCCTCAAGAGGATTAACCCCTGCAAAGCTCCCGGCCCAGACAACATCCCTGTGCGGGTGTTGAGGAGCTGCACTAATCAGCTCTCTGGAGTTCTGACAGACATCTTTTACTCCTCCCTCATCCAGGCAGCTGTCCCCACCTGCATGAAGACCGCCACCATCATCCCAGTTCCCAAGAGCTCGCCTGTGACAGGTCTAAATGACTATCGGCCAGTAGCCCTCACGTCAATTGTCACAAAATGCTTTGAGAGGCTGACTATGGCCCACATCAAAGCCACCATCAATGTCACTTCAGACCCACATCAGTACGCCTACCAGAAGAATCGATCCACAGAAGATGGCATCTCTTCTGTGGTTCACACCACCCTCACCCACCTGGAGCAGAAGAATTCTTACTTCCATATGCTCTTCATGAACTTCTCATCTGCTTTCAACACTATGATCCTGCAGACACTAGTTGACAAACTGCTGACTCTTGGACTGAGCTCTTCTCTTTGTACCTGGGTTCTGGACTTCCTGACCAACAGACTGCAGTCTGTGAGCATTCACAATGTCTCCTCGTCTTCCATAGTCCTCAGCACTGGCTCCCGTCAGAGCTGTGTGCTAAGTCCCCTCCTGTTCACGCTGCTTACATATGACTGCTCACCTAACCATCTAGGCTGTAATATTGTGAAGTTTGCGGACGACACAGCTGTGGTTCGATGCATCACAAACAAGGATGAGACCGGCTACAGGAAGGAGGTGGAACACTTATGGGACTGGTGCAGAAAAAAACAATCTCTGTTTAAATGAGAAGAAGACGAAGGAGATGATTGTGGACTTGTGGACGTGAAGACACACACACACACCCCTGCATATCGGAGGATCTGCAGTCGAAGTAGTACCCAGCTACAAGTACCTGGGTATGTACATAGATAGCAACCTCACCTGGAAAAACAATACTTCCAGTCTGATCAGGAAGGCTCACCAGAGGCTCTACTTCTTGAGAAGGTTGAGGCATATGGGACTTGAGAGCTCAGTCCTCATCTCCTTTTATAGATGTGCGGTCGAGACTGTTCTGTGCTCTGGCATCAACGTGTGGCATGGAAACTGCACTGTGGCAGAGAGGAAAGCTCTACTGTGAAGGCCGCACAGAGAGTGGTCGGAGGTAGCCTCCCAACCATCGCAGACATATACACCTCCAGATGCAGGAAGAGGGCCACCTGTATCATGAAGGACCCCACTCACCCAGCACACACATTCTTTATTCCACTCCCCTCAGGCAGGAGGCTGAGGAGCATTAAATGCAAAACCACCAGACTGAGAAACAGCTTCATTCCAGAAGCTGTGAGACTTCTCAGTGCATAATGGACAAGAACTGTTATTGTAGCACCTAATCACTACTGACACTCACCGACACCGTCACTTTATCAATGCTGGACATCATGCCCATTTGGTGCTATGTCTATACTCCATACTGGTACTCAAGTTGCTGCACTCTATTTATTTTATTTGTATTACTTTAATACTTGCATTTATAATACGCAGGTTGTTGCACTCTATTTATTTGTACTACTTATTCTGTTTTATTCTGTTTTATTCTGTTTCTTCGTTATTCTGTTTCTTTTGCTCCGGGACCATGTGCACGTAATTTCGTTCCACCTCATGTAAACGTGATGCGTATGACAATAAAGAATCCTTGAATCCTTGAGAGTAACGTATTGTGAATACTTTCGATTGCTTAATATATTGTCTTGGGAGTACCGACTGGCGTACTTGAGTATTGAGAAACAGCCTAACAGTCTGTAAACTGTGAATTAACCTCAGCTAACTTCAGCTAAGAATGTTAGCTTGGTGGTGAGTAGCCTTCATTAATAGTAATAAAATTCACACAGCAATAGTACATCGTAGATACTGAAGTTTCGCCCATCCCATTCATCTCCGGAATTTCCAAGTAAGAAATGCATTCCTGCCCATGCACTGCTGGCTCTGTTGTGCTGGCTCTGGGTCCATTGTGTAACTGATGCCACCAACATTAACAGGACACTTACATTAGAGCCTCCTATTGTGTGTTTTGTTTGAGTTTCCGGCAATCAGAATCAGAGAAACTGTATTAATCCCAGATGGAAAAAAAAAAGGCCGGACTCGAGCCCAGGCTGGCCACACTCAGCCATGCACCATAGGATTGCATGCTCATCCAACTGAGCTAAATCTGCTCCCAACTGCATTTAATCACCAAAATTGGAGAAGGGATAGAGCTGTGATAGCCTAACATGAGTCAGGAAACAACCACCTTGTATTCCATTTATTTCAACGAAGTAAGTGTATTCTGATTACCACCTATTTAAACAGTAACTGTAACGGAAGACAGTTACTCATATTTTGTATTTTAAATACGTACCGCCGGTACATATATTCCGTTACTCCCCAACACTGGTTCTAGCTACCTTTGTTTTAGCATGCTGTTTGTGCAGATGCTTGCAAACAGCTGAAATTCTTTTAGCAGTAGAACTTTTCTACTGTAGGCACTTTGAAGTTTTCCTTTGCCCTTCTTGTCTATTTGTGCATTAGAAACAAATATAATATCTGTAACTCTATTCCTCAAATGGTGTAGATCAGGGGTGTCGGACAGAATGTCCGAGTCCAGAATCCACCCTGCAATGACTCCAATTCGGCCCACTGAATGGCTTTGGAAATTTGGAATGACGGCATAAATGTTGGACTTTTAACTGTATTTTTATAACTTTTAAAACTTTTTTTTTTACCAATAAGGCCCTTGCTCATGGCCATTCACAATACACCAAAGTAACAAAATATAACAAAATTCTGTGATTTTACACATTACGTCTTACAATCTGAGCTCAAAGAGTCATGCTGACAGATTCCTTTCATTGATTATGGCAGCATTTCTTCACCATGTAGAAAAACTGAGACATAATGTTGAAATTGCTCTTTTTTAATCTTATATTAAGATATCTAATAGATTGAATGCATAGTTATACTTTTTAAACTGACAGAAACTGGGATTTCACCATTCCAGTCCACATAAGATGTGGCCCTCGATATAAGATGATTTTAGTAGCCATGACACAGATGCAATCTAAATCAACTGATTGTAGCACAAGTGCAAGAGGAAAAAGGTGTTTTTATATTTTTTTCTCTTTTTATCCAGATTGCAAATTACTGAAGAACCTTTGTAATGCAAAGAATGACATCATTTTAACTATAATGTAATACCTGAATTTAGGAAAGGAATGTGCTACATTACCACATTATTGAAAAATGTAATTTAATTACAGTATTGAAACATTTCGGAACATATTACATGTTAACCTCAGAAATGAGAACAGGCTAACCCACTGATCCCTACATTCTGTCTGAAAATACTTTGTACAACTATCTACCTACAAATTCAAGGGTTACATTAAAGTTAGTAGAGTTTTTTGGGATTAACAAGGTCCGGGTCAGGTGTTGAGGAACCAGGACCCCCTGATGAAAAGTGGGCTACTGGAACAAGATGGCATCGGTGGAGAAGAGATTAAATTAGGGCACTGTTGGGAAGCTACTACGCAAGTAACCCCAGCAGAAAAGGTTGCATGAATAGGATAACTGACCTATGGAATCTTTGATTCCCAGCATCCAGAGTGACGGCGAAACGACTAGTATGACCCCGTATGAGCAAACACTTTGTCCAGTGTTCCAACATTTGAAAAAAGGAACTGTTCTCACGGATAGAGATTGATTGGTACAACACAAATGCTACGGAAAGGGGGAGCCAGGACAAGAGGTCGAGGGGGAGATATCATCACACCCACCCAAGATTGGGTACCAAGCCCTAAGTGCGATGGAAGAAGGATCACTGAGTGTGAGAAGAACTGACCTGAAAGATAGGATCATGGCGAAGCTTGAAACTTGGATCCTCCATAGCCGGTTACCAAGACTATGTGAAGTACCCTCAGAAGATCTACTAGATGATGTGAATGCAGAACTACGGGTAATACCTACCGTGACCATTACCGTGACTAATCAGCTGATCTACACCACAGCAACAGTGATCAGTATGCTTGGCTACAAGTTCAATAGCCACAAGGAGCAGTACCCTCCATGGAGAACGTCTTGATGCATGTTCAATCATCCAGGTAAGTAAATCTCCAAAAGTTGATTCTGGTCATCTGGGCATAGCGTTTTCAGTGGGAAAAACCTTTCGTCACTCATCCAAGTGACTTTTTCAGTCTCAGCTGACTGCAGGTTTCCTCAATCTTATAAACAGTACATTTGCACAATGACTGAAACCAGCCCACTGAAGGAACAAAGGGCTGGGAGGTCAGTTCCTTCATCATAATTATGCAAATTCTCATGACCATTGATCAACAACCACTGATCAAGGCCCACTGATCAAAGAGCACTGATCAATGGCCATGAGTACCATGGAGAAAGAGACTAGAGGCTAAGGTCAAGGTAGCATGGAGAGAGGTTAGCCAACCATAGGAGCTGCAAAAGGTGCAATGAAGAAGGTGCCTAAGAGCAGACCACAGCAACCTCCCTGAACAGGTTCCAGTAACCATCACAGTGGCAGACATCCAAGAAAGGGTCTCCAGTATGAAGAGTTGGACAGCTAACCGAAGGCTGGACAGTCCTGATCTCCAAGGAGCCCCAGAAGGGACTGGTCCCATCCGACTACCGGACAAGTGTACTGACTTCATGAACTAAGTTAATGAAGTTAGTACTGATGGGTGCTAGAGGAATACAATGCTCAACAGAGCTCTAGCTGGAGTGCTGAAAAGAAACCTGGAGTTATCGACTTTTAAATACAAATGCATTTTGCCAGAAACGCCAGGATCACAAAACTATTTCAACAACCGCCAAACAGCTAAAACAAATAAGCAAATGATCAGTGAGATGTGGCTTTCTCACCCAACGGCACATACATGTACACGCCTTCGGGGCTGAAACCCAACAGCTCACAGATTCTGATATGATGTGATAACTAAATATTTGGGAAACAGAGAGAGTATTGGTTAAACAGCTGGAAGCCATTACTAATACTGCTAGTAGTTAAGCTAGCAAACCTGATTTGTTTTAAATATCCACTATACCAGGGGTCGGCAACCTGCAGCTCCGGAGCCACATGCGGCTCTTTAGTCCTTTTAGTGCGGCTCCGCGTGGTTTGGGAAAATAAATTATTATTAGTTTTTTAAGTAATTAGCTGAAGTGTATTTATGTTACACTATGTTTATTTATGTTAGTTCTTTTTTTAAACTTGTAGTTCTAAATTGGAAGATTATTGTGATATTGAAATATAAATCTAAAATTATATTCTTTTTGATCGCTCAAAATAAGCATCACACACAAGCCGGTATACCCGCCGAAACGCCGTGCATTTATTGAGACTTTCAACCCCAGGTAGGCCAATTATGGACCTTCGGATCCACATTATGTCAGCAACTATTCTCCACCGTGAACTATGTTAAAAACAAACACCGCTCACGCCTCACAGATGACAGCGTAAATGGTAAAAATGGTAAATGGTCTGTATTTATATAGCGCTTTACTAGTCCCTAAGGACCCCAAAGCGCTTTACATATCCAGTCATTCACCCATTCACACACACATTCGCACGCTGGTGATGGCAAGCTACGTTGCAGCCACAGCCACCCTGGGGCGCACTGACAGAGGCGAGCGTAAAGATGAAAGTGACTTCGTACAGCCCCAGTTTGCAGAGGTTCAGGAGCAGAAGTCCCATTGTAAACATACCACAGCAGACCCGACGATGTTTCCATGAACATCCTTTTCAGCATCTCTTTATTGACCACTTTTCACACACGGGTGCTGTACGCATACAGTCGGTGTTAAAGCACACAGCCCGACACACACCAACACAACAGCATAGAGAGCACAGAAGTTAAGGTCGCGAGGCGTGATTGTGGGTGCCGCTCAGGTGCGTCCACCTCCCCTGCAGCGGCGCTGCAGACCACGCCCCGCCACACACATTAACCAGGTAAAATACATATTTAGGCTGAATTTTGCAAATATCTATTTTTCATCTTTTAGCAGCATAGTGCTTTTTTTCCAATCATCTTTTTTTAAAGTCAGGTCAAGGCCCAAAGGCGATATAAGGGTGACGGCTCACAACAGTTTTTGTTTGCTACATGGATCATTTTAGTTCAGCTGGGTGTCTTTCCTTTTGTTATATTTCTTTAAGAGTTCAAAATGTGTTCATTACATAAATAAAAAAAGTAATTTTCTCTGCAGCACTTCATGGATTTAAGCAACATATCTTAGTTGTTTACACAAAGCTCAAAGGTAAAAACAAACAAACAATATATACAGTGTTATCTTCATTTTAGATGTTAAAAAGTATTTGCGGCTCCCAGTGTTTTCTTTTGCGAGGAAATCGCGTCCAAATGGCTCTTTGGGTGTTAAAGGTTGCAGACCCCTGCACTATACCTATCATTTGTAGCTATTTAAGGAGAATATATGCTTTAATAAGGCATGTACACTGTAAAATGTAATTCTAGCTGTTTGTTATTTCAACATATTATTCTATATCAGTTTGACGATAGATGACTGAAGTTGTTGTTATAACATAGAATTACAAGTTAAAAACGTCCCAATTACACCAAAAAAAGCTAACTTGAAAACTCATGTCCAGCTAAATCAGCAACTTATGTGAACTTGACAATGTGGGTAAGTTGAGCACAGCAGGATTCAAAACTGCCTCACGTGACTGCTACCGAGGTGCATCATGGGGAATTGGCGGTTAACGACATGCTCACTTTACTTGGACGTTTTCTAATCGTCTTCTTTGGAATATGCTTTCAAAGTGAGTAACATTGGTTATAACTATAAGGAAAGAGAGCTACAAAAGTTGGAACATGTTTTGAATTTATGGCATGATGTGTGTTTTTCTCTTTTACCGAAATGTTTGCTTTAGCTAATGTAACTTTAGCCGACAAGGTCCAGCTTGTGTGTCATGACCAAACTTGACCTAATAAACTGACACATGGCCTTTTTTATGGGTTTAATGTGGCACTGACCAAATCACAAGTATTGTGCCGCTAGCTTTAAGGTTGTGCACTCAACCACTGTTGCGATATTAGCAAGCTAACTCAGCTAATTAATAAAGCTTATTTCATATTGTCTCTGTACTTGTAAATTTCTTTCAAGTTCACAGGCTGTTGTATTTTGGTGGAAGTTCATTTTGGCAATATTTCCAATAACTGACTGGGTTCAAAAAGAACTTTTTGGCAGGACTCCGATGCTTGTTGTCATCTGTTTACCCCTATGTAATCACTTAAGTTGTTATTAACTGCTGCATGCTAAGCTGCAAGAGTGCACTGAGGACTGAGACAAAATATGGTCTACAAACCAGCATTATATTAGTTTTTATCAGATAGTCCTCCAGTGTGTTTATTTTTTGCTTTAATTCTATTGTGCAGTTATTTGTTACCCTGAAATGCTTTATGCTTAACAACAGCTCACTATTTTGACTTATTTTTGAACTCTTGTGATCAGTATGACCAGATTGTGTGAGTTTCCATACTAAAAGAGCTGTAGTGATAAAATAATTGGCATCAGAGACACTGATTTTTGGCATGGTATACTGCAGAAGTTTTTTTTTTTTTTTTTTTTGCATAATTTACCTTTTAATTAAACTGCATTCTCTGTATTGTAACAAAACTAACATTGTTTATATGTCAGAAAATTAGCAAACATGAATAAATGGCGAAAACAATATAATTATAACATATATTTTTATTTTACTTATTTTAGGTCTGTGAAGCCAAACTTGATGCTGGGGATATATTTTTGTCAGTGGAGTCAAATGGTAAGTTACAATTTGTGCATTTTGTCATACTGGAAACACCACAGATTATATTGTAACTTAATAGCTCTGTAGAACAAATGATATAAAGATTGTAGTGTCAGGGTACTTCTTAAGAAGTAATATGGCACTATTGATGATCACATGCAGGTGGCATAAACTAAATATTCAGATGTGTTACCAACAAATGATTCATTAACAAAAGCAATGGAGCAGACTGTTTAGGTTCTTGTGGTTGTAATAACATCCATAACTGCAGGTTTGTCATTAATTTATTTTCACAGGTCTAGATGATCACATCTGACTTTGTCATTTAAATGAGGTGGACTTGCAAACTTTGCGCTCTTTTGGGTAAATTGCTGTCCACTACATATACACAGAATGTGCACAGTATTTCAGATCTAAAAAGGGAGTATGTAATGGACTTGCTGGCTTTAATGTAAAAAGCCTGTTGTGTAACTTTAATGAGGCAGTTGGACTAAAACAGTATTGCTCATCAAGGTAAACATCTGAGGAATAAGGAAATTGTTACTTGTCCTTTTACTCAGTGTTCTTTTAATCGCACGTTTACTAAAGTTTTACATCACATAAGTCATTTTCACAATCATTCTACTTTAAAAGATTTCAAGACAGAGCTTATTGTTCTCTGAACTTCCTTGTTTGCTGAACGGCAGGTAAAGTGCATCTTTTTGTTTGTTTGCTTTTGTGTGTTTGTGTTTTCTCTAATGGGCCTCAGATGACTGTTTGCTTAAATTTGGGTCTCAAAGAATCTTTTTTTTATTCTGCCTGTACTCTCCACCCCTCTTCTTCTATTGCTCAGGTTGAAGCAGAATTTGCCCGTCTTACATCTGTTGACCTGAAAGGGTTCCTTTTTGCTGTGCTTGACCATTATGGAGAGGTTCGTGGAGCTGTACCAAATCAAGAGCGGCATAGGAGGGCTAACTAGGCTCATAAAATGCTTCGGTGATGATGTAAGTGTTCAACTGCTTAATCTAATCCTTTGTTTAAGTTTTAGGTTATCCAGTTCAACTGATGAACTCATTGAAAGAAAGCTGATAAGTAAAGTCTGTGATCATATTTCACAACTGGACATTTAGTGTGGTAACTTTTACAGAATCTGTGTATATTGGTGGTAGGTTGGATATCATATTCTACTTGAATGTCCTGATATTGTACTTACTATTGTTTGTTTTAATGTACCTTTTATATTTTACATTTATATTTATTATTGTATTTTTGCACCAAGGGAGTGGCACTCCAATTTCGTTGTACCCTGTACAATGACAATAAAGGCTATTCTATTCTATTCTATTCTATTCTATTCTATTCTATTCTATTCTATAAGCCTGATTCAAAATCTCCAATGATAATCATATATTGATGGAATTATGTGTCAAGAAGCTGTGAATTTGGAGCTGTCTACATGCTTCATAAACACTGTTTAAAAAGTGTTTTTGTTTTGTTTTTGACTTCTTTGACCAGAGCCCTACACAAAGGAAGAGGACAGAGGACCTCATTTTCTAAAGGAAGATCCCTCACACACTTTCAAGACTGTGAAGGTTAGCATTGTTTCTTTTAGTAAATTTAATAATGACAGCACCACAGTGGATTTTAAATGAAACATGTGGCATCTATGAAACAATAGATGCCACATGATAACATGTGTACTTTTTCCTCACCAAATGTATTATTACAAGATCTTATACACTGGAGTTGGTCTGGGTTTCAGAGAAACTAACTGGCAAGCTAGCATTGATATTATTAGTGTCTTGTGTTTATTCATGTCTTCACCAGGGTCTTTGACATTTCGCTGCTGTACTGTTCACTTCAGCTTTACGTTTGATTTCTCACATTGTATATTGTAATGGCAGAGATATTAGGATATTTAAGGGGCTGCAGTGGCTGCTACAGCTGTGGGGGGCAATACTTTGGTGAAATGTCCTGGACCCTGGAAAAGAGACTGTGTAGACTGGGTAAGCAATTAAAGGTTACTGGCCGAGAGTCATTGGGCAGTTGGGTAAAGGTGGATGTTGATATTCAGTGCCAATTATGCAACCTGTTCAGCCATGTCTATATGCTCTTTTTTCATGCTGTTAATATAGGGGGGAAAAATAAACTTTAATCAATAAACTGATTAAAGAAGCATTGTCTATGGAGCCATAATCTGATCCTGTAGTGTAGCTGCAGTTTGCACATTTCATGTATTCTCAGCCAGATTTGGTTTAGAGCACAGCCAATATTTAGCATAAGTAGATTTAAATTCACACACTGGTGATGGCAAGCTACATTGTAGCCACAGCCACCCTGGGGCGCACTGACAGAGGCGAGGCTGCCGGACACTGGCACCACCGGGCCCTCTGACCACCACCAGTAGGCAACAGGTGAAGCGTCTTGCCCAAGGACACAACGACTGAAACTGTCGGAGCCGGGGCTCAAACCGGCAACCTTCCGATTATAAGACGAACTGTCAACTCTTGAGTCACGATTCAGTCATCCACCCATGTGTGTGAATGACTGAATGTGTAAAGCACTTTGGAGTCCTTAGGGGACTAGTAAAGCGCTATACAAGTACAGGCCATTTACCATTTAAATTGAAAATTTTGTTTGAATTCTGCAATTGAAGACATGCTCAGTTATTTATGAACATGGTCTTTGTTTAAAGCAAGAAATGGATTTGTAACATCGGGGTGCATATCTCATTCTGAAAAAACTTTAACAACTAATAAGTGTTACCCAAAGCCAATCACCATCATCCAAAGCATCAGTATGGCTCTTCTTTGGAAAGACATGAATTCTTAAGCACAAGGGATATTGTGTAATTGTAATTGTGTAATTTTTTTTTTTTTTTTTTGTCTTTGAACCCTTTTATAGCCGACAGGTATTGAAGACACGTTTTCTAAGAGGATGAAAGTTGGCATTGTGATGGTGAAAGAAGAAGACATCATCGATGTGTTGGTTGTCCTTGAGGCGGCAGTAATCCTGTCTAATCTGAGGGATGTCTCAAGTGCTATTTCCATGCTGATGGGCCTTCTTTTTGCCCTCAACATAGACTATCCAAAGGAACTTAAGGACATCTTTGAAGTCATTCAGAACATCCTAATGAACATTGGTGGAAGGCAGTGCATCTCACTAGTGCATGGTCTAAGAAACAGACTCTTGCAGAAAGCCATGCAGAACTGTAATTGTATGCTCACAGCATACAATTGCCTCAGTGTTAAGGACAGTTTTTATTTTACTGTTTGTTTTTTTATTCTTGCAAGTTCTCATTCTCACTTTTGTATGTCACTAAATGACTACACTTTACATTCCAGATTAGACAACTACTCATTTGTTCATGGTTTAAGAAACTTATGTGAACAACAATATAATGGTGGACTTTGCAGATGCTTATCTCATGCAAGTCAGTAGTTTTTCCTTTGTTTTGCAATTGAGCAGACTCAAACTGATGTTTCTGAAATATTCATATTATCAAATGTTTCAGAAGCATGCACTCATTTTCAGAGATATTGGTTCTGTGGAATTTGTTGCAATTGTAAACGAAGACAAATACAAGAGTTTGATGTCTTAGTTGTTATAAACTGATCTTTACTGTCACTTATCAAAGGTTTTGTACTATTTTAATATTTCAAGTTTTATGCTAACAGGTGTGACTGAGCACAATGAAGTTTAAACATTTTGCAAATGTAAAGAATAACTTTTCTAAAATAGCAAGTGTCCCGTTGATACATTACATTAATTAAGACTTTATGTTGTTACTTCACAAGAATCACTACTGCTCCTAGAGTATTGGTCAGAATTTAATCTTCACCCAAACTGGGCTCAAGACCAAGTTCAAATTTATTGTTTCACAGGGAGCAGCCTTTGAGTTTTGATGGATTGTGAGCCTGATGAGCTACGTCACTGATTTTTCTGTTTCTCAGATGACTAAGATGGCACAATAAATGGTGAATGTTGGGTGCTCATGAGTAATTGTCTTGTCATGTTCTTAAAACAAACTTTCTGTATGAAATGATCAGATAGACTTTAATGGAATCTGTGGGGTTTTATTTTTTTCTGTAAACAACAGAAAATTAATTTAAAGGAATGTAGATATTTAAACCTGAGATCTAAGATAAACCTAACAGGTAGTTTTGCTGAAATGGATGTTAGAAAGCTAAAAAAAACAACCCAAAACTTAAGATGTTTAATACACATTTTTCTTTACATCCAGTCAATCAACTCTGATAATTAAAATGAAACTGATTTACAAGTTCACTCAGCTACCTTAAGGAGCTCAGTTAATTAATAAACTTAAATCAACTTAGCTAACAGATTATGTTAGTTAAGCTAAAATAGATTCCTAAGTTAAAAGAACTACTAAAGTATTTGAATTAACTAAAAAACCCAAGTCAACTGAACTAGGACAAGAGTTTAAACAATAGATTATTTTAATTTAGCTGAAAGGGTTTTCCCAAGTAAAAATGACAATTAAAGGAGTTGAACTGACTAACAAATCTCAGTCAACTAAACTAAGACGAAAGTTTAGACAACATGTGATTTTTCATTAAGATAACAATTGGTTGTGTTATAAGAACAAACTCTATTTCTTGACTTAACTTAAAATTTTAAGGCAGCCCTGTACCTGATATTTTTAAGTTGAAACAACAAGTTATATTTTACAGTGTATATTTTGTAATGTGCAATAGGTTTCTATGAAGATTATAATTTATTGAGCAAAATGATCAGTTAGCAGCAGACCATGATTGTGGGCCACCAACCACCCACATAGCAAAATTGATATGGCCCGGATCTGGCCCACACAATGTGCTTACACATGGCCCACATACCACAAAGAATGACGGCCCTCTGGTGGCCCAGACCTGGTTTGCCAGAGGTGGCCCACACATGGGCCAGCACAAGGCCAGTTGCAGACACACTAGTGGTCCTGTGCTGGCCCATGTGTAGATTACCTCTGGCAAACCTGATCTGGGCCACCAGTATGTGGGCCATGTGTAAGTGGTGTGCAGCCACGGGCCAGTTGTAGACACACTGGTGGTCCTGGGGCGACCGTGGCTCAGGGTGTTGGGAAGCGCATCTGTAACCGGAAGGTCGCCCGTTCGATCCCCGGGCTCTCTGTCCGGGGATCGACAGAGAGCCCGAAACTGGTCGTTGTGTCCCTGGGCAAGACACTTTACCCTACCACCTACTGGTGATGGCCAGAGGAGCCGATGGCGCGATATGGCAGCCTCGCTTCTGTCAGTCTGCCCCAGGGCAGCTGTGGCTACAACTGTACCTTGAGTGTGTGAATGTGAGAGTGAATGAATAGTGGAATTGTAAAGCGCCTTGGATGCCTTGAAAAGCGCTATATAAATGCAATCCAATCCTGTGCTGGTCCAGAACAGTTTCAGCTCTGGCCCCAGATGTCAGCCTAATCTGTACCTTAATCAAGCCATGTAACATCAACATGTGCCAGAACATGCGAAAGTAACATGACAAAACTCTGTTCAGACAGTGAATGGACTGATTCTTATATAGCGCTTTTCTAGTCTCCCGGATTACTCAAAGTAATCAAACAACATGTCACATTTACCCAATCACACACTTTCTCTTAACTGAGTGCTTCCTAACTACATTCACACACATTTACACTCTCGACATGTAGACTGTAGGAGCCAGGGATCAAACCACTAACCTTCTGATCAGTAGGTGAGCTGCTCTACCTTCTGATCAGTAGGTGAGCTGCTCTACCTCCTGAGCTACAGCCACCCACTGGCAACGACAAGTAAACCGTTACTAGGTTTTGGATAAAGTGTACACTGTCAAACCTTTCAAACCTGCATTTGAAACGTTGGCTACCATAGCAGTATAGTATTGCAACATGGCATTTCGGTCTTCTAACTAAAATAGAAAAATAGGAACATAAATAGTGCCATCATTGCCAGACCTGGCCCACATCATACACTCTGCCAAGACACCAGTCAGTCAGAAGTGCCAGCTTGATGCCAGATGCGGGCTAGACCTTTTTTCTATGAGCCTGGGCCACAGAAACCAAACCACAATCGAGCCAGATATAGCATGCCATCGCATAAACAGTGGCATCATTGTCAGACCTGGGGCCCGTTCTTCGTACCTCGCTTACTACATCCAAGATCAAATGACACATCCAAGATCAAATCATCGTGCTAACTTTGAGCTCGCTAATCCGGTTCTCCGAACACACCTGTTGTTGACGATTAGTATAGCTGGATGAAGTAATCTGAGATCACTGGGTGGCTTAAAAGGGGCTACGCATCGATAGTAGAAACATTGATCGGCAACCCTGTGATTGGTCGGCGAAGATGTCGAAGGAGCGCGCACAGTATTTCACGGCAGCAGAGCAAGAACTCTTGATTGAGGGATATCAGGAGTTTCAGAGTTTAATTAAAACGCAGGGGAACACTGCAAAGGCTGCAAAAGCAAGGAGAGAGGGCTGGCAGAAAGTTGCTGACAAATTAAACTCGTAAGTGATCCATGATATTACATTATATCATGTGATATTATATTATACCACATTATATTATATTACATCATATCCTCTTTCACATTAGAGCCACAACAGGACCCACTAGAACATGGGAAAAAGTAAAAGTGAAATATAAGAATATTCCACAGAATGGTAATATTTATCACTTATATTGCTTTTAGTCTATGACAAGAGACCCTGGAATAATCTGTTTGTTTGTTTATAACAGCAACCAAGAAAAGGGCAGAGCAAATAAAGACAGGTGGTGGTCCTGCACCCCCTCGTCACACCCCTTTTTGTACTGTGACATTTATTGACATTTTTTGTGTGTAGTTTGACATAACACTCCATCACTTTTACCTGTTCCCATGCAAGGGGTGACTGAAGCATGCACAGTAAGTCGGGAGTAAGTATATACAGTACAGTAAGTATATATATATATATATATATATATATATATATATATATATATATATATATATATAGAGAGAGAGAGAGAGAGAGAGAGAGAGAGAGAGAGAGGAAGAAAGTAAATAATACCCTCACGGGAGAATCGATATCTCTCTATGAGCACACCGTCGCGCTGAGCTAAAGGATCCTGTCTATCCCGCAATATACGCTAAATTCTGTAAACTCTCCTTATCAATCTTGCACCTTCCTTGCTCGCGTACAAATGGACAGGACATGGCTGCGACAGACTTCCCAAATCCACCTTCGCTTTTATAGTCGTTGTCTCTCATCTTGATTGCACGTAGTAATTTACTATTACTACTCTAAAATATGAATTACATCTGACATGATCTACTACATGTAATAGAATGATTAATAGTACATTTCCCTTTTTTTCGGAAATGACCTGTATGTATCTGTATGAAATCAATAAAAGAATCAAATGCTGCATTATCTTTAGTTACATTGATAATATTTATTTATGGTAAAACAGTGGCGAAATATCGCTCTTGCTTTCATATAACTGCAGCGGACATACCTGAGTGGCCGCGATCTAATCCTGTTTACATAAAGTAAACCTGCTCCCGAGCAGGTTTACGCTTACGGATCTGTTGCTATGACAGCAAGTCCCAGATGAGCTTCGGAGAACCGAACGATCCAAGATCACGCGAAATCGTCAACATTCAAATCCGGCTAACTTACTTAGCGAGGTACGAAGAACGGGCCCCTGGCCCATATCTGGTTGACAAACACTCTGCCATGACACCGGTCAGTCAGAAGTCCCAGCTTGATGCCAGATCCAGGCCAGACCTGTTTTCTGTGAGCCTGGGCCACATAAACCAAACCACAATCGAGCCAGATATGGCATGCCATCACATAGACAGTGCCATCTATGCCAGGCCTGGCCCATATCTGGATGGTAAATGGTAAACAGCCTGTATTTGTATAGCGCTTTACTAGTCCCTAAGGACCCCAAAGCACTTTACACACATCCAGTCATCCACCCACTGGTGATGGCAAGCTACATGTAGCCACAGCCACCCTGGGGCGCACTGACAGAGGCGAGGCTGCCGAACACTGGCGCCACCGGGCCCTCTGGCCACCTCTGGCAAACCTGATCTGGGCCACCAGTATGTGGGCCATGTGTAAGTGGTGTGCAGCCACGGGCCAGTTGTAGACACACTGGTGGTCCTGTGGCGACCGTGGCTCAGGGTGTTGGGAAGCGCCACCACCAGTAGGCAACGGGTGAAGTGTATTGTCCAAGGACACAACGACCGAGACTGTCCAAGCCGGGGCTCGAACCGGCAACCTTCCGATTACAAGGTGAACTCCCAACTTTTGAGCCACGATCGCCCCAGCCATGATCGCCCCGGTTGTGGCTGGGGCGATCGTGGTATGGATGACATACGTCTTATCATGTCAGAAGTCAGCCAGCAGTGCTGGCTTGATACCAAATCCGGGCCAGACCTGCTTGCTATGTGGGCACTACCAACACACGCAACACCAAAAGAGTGCCAGCAGTGAGTTAGAAAGTCAATAATTAATGTTCATTGTAATAAAAGAACATTCAGTGCAACAGTGTTGTTATGTTAGAAGTTATTAATTGTTACCAGGGCTGGACTGGCCATCGGGCATACCGGGCATTTGCCCGGTGGGCCACTCGTGATTTTTCGTTTTTATGGGCTGATGGGGTTTTATTTCTTTTCTTTTTTTAACGGTATAAATGGTGGTCGATTGGCCAGTTGGTCATGATCGACTCTGGGCTGGACCAATTACAGCCGAGGTCGAACTTTAAAGTTGAGGTGAAAAGGAACGCGATTTGTCCCGTTCCTCTTCAGCTAGAAAGTTGCTAATTCAATCATGAAACTGATCAATGATCAGCTGATCGGCTTTTCTCTCTGTGCCAGAAAGAGGAAACCAGCGGATGTCGCGCTAAACAAAAGCAGCACGTTTAAGCTTGATCAGCTGTCGTTAGAATTTATCTAATATTAATTTCTAGTATCAGCTGATGTTTGCTGGAGCCACAGCTGTAAAAGCTGCTGGTCATGATATCAGTTTGGATATGTGGTGAGAGGGAAACATGAAGATGAAACCAGGAGATGTCCTTACTGAATCATCAGAGCTGAACAGGTGATGGAGAAACAGGTTTACCTTTTAGGTGACATGAATGAGTTGAAGGGAAGTTATGAACTGTTTCTGAGAGACAAATAACACCAGGATCCTTTTCTACGTAGCTGACAGCTGGTAACTGTGCAGGGGTGGGTCTAGCAAAGTTTTGCCAGGGGGCCAGGTAAGGCATTAACAGGGAAAGGGGGGCACAAAGAAATACTTTTCTTTCTTATTCTTATTTAAAATGTCTAGCTTTTAATAAATAATTATCTGAATCTTACAACCAAAGTTTTCATCTGATGTAAAATGTATAGAAATCCATTATTGTATTCAGTAAATATTAAGTCTAGTATATACCCTAGTAACTTATATTATTCTTTCTTTTGGGAAGGTACCATCTGTGCAGTCTGCAATTCTGTTGGTTCCCTATTTTTTTTCTTTTCTTTTTTTGCTGGGAGTTGGCAACCCTATTAGTTAGGTATATATCATTATAAATTAGGTTGTTTTATATTTTTGCTAAGTACTGTTTAGAATACCAGAATATAAGTTTATTATAAAGGCTTTATGGCTTTTCCTATAATACCATGGTGGGCCAGTCACTAGTCAAAATGCCCGGGCTGATTTTTTGTCCCAGTCCAGCCCTGATTGTTACTGGGTGAAGCTCTAAAAATAAGATGGTGTCCTTATTACTTGTCATGAGGACACAATCACTATGACAGAAAAACAGGATATAGAATGTCACCACACTAATTCTTTAACATCTATTGTCACAGTACAGATTATTATATATCCAATCATACAGATTAATAAGAAGACACTACATTTGGCAGACAGACACAAAGAAGTCAACAATTTGGTTTATATACCCAAACACAGAGAGGCAAGCAGTCACTAGAATAAATGTAGTTTTTGGCAAGCTGACATTAATGCTTAGCATATTTTCTCTCAGACTGGTAAATGTTGCCCCTCCCTGGTTCAGCTGGTGATAGTTTCTCTTTTATGATAGATGTTGTGTGACATGTTGTGTGGGGTTGCATATGTGTTTTTTAGTTATAGAGAGAAGATAAGTAAGGCATGTCAGTTAAGTAGCTTGTGGGCATAGAAAGGAAACTGTCACTACTGTGATGATGAATGAGAGAGAAAGAAGAGCACCTTTGGGTGGGCAGGTCTGTCTGACAAAATGCCAGTCACCTAGACAGTATGCGGGGGAGCAAATGCGTGTATTGGTGTGTGTGTGTGTGTGTGTGTGTGTGTGTGTGCATGTGTGTGTGTGTGACTGTGTTTCACAAGGGCTTAGAAGGCCCTGTAAAGGGAGCTGTTTTTTTCCTGTCAGCCAGGTTTATACCTTAAATCCCTGTTAAGCAGTCACACTGAGAGTTGTCTGCCTCTGAGATAAAGCCTGATAACACATAGGAACAAACTGAAACACACGGACAGTCATGTCAGCTTTTTTGACATTATGCACTTTAATCTGTCAGGAGCTTCCTGAAACAGAACAAGAGTAAGTTGATGTGGTGTGAAAAAAGCATATGCCCCCTTCCTGATTCCTTATTTTTGTATATGTTTGTCACAATCTAATGTTTCAAATCATTAAAAAACAGTAAATATTAGCATAGATAACACATGGGAAGGTAACACATGTGGGTAGAGAAATTGAACTTAGCTTTACAAAGATGTGTTATAACAAGGGGGCAATCACTTTTTCACACAGGGTCAGGTATTTTAGTTTTTTCCCCCCTAATAATAAAACCCGTACGTTTAGAAACTGCATTTTGTTTTTGCTTGTGTTATCTTTGACTAACTTTTAAATTTGTTTGATGATCTGAAACATTTAAGCATGACAAACATACAAAAAAGATATCCGGAAGGGGGCAAACACTTTTTCACAGCACTGTAAATGTGGGAAGCAAACTATTAAATCTGTCTGTAAAAAGCAAGAATGGGATGGATGGTCATGTCCATGCCTTAAATGTCATATTAGACATTGACCATACAAAATCTCCTTTTAACTGATAGAAATTCGTAGGGAAATATCTTAAAACAATTTAAATCTTTCAGTTAAAAAATGTAAAACATAAGTAAACTAGTTTTTCAGCCTCACAGGATGTTTCTAATTTTAGAGAAATTGTACAAATGCAAGAAACCAGTACTACATATTATTCATGTCTGTGGGATAAGAGAACTGAGGGAAGAACTAAACTAAAGCAACTGAGAACTAGGTACAATGAGTAATTATTTAAACTGAACTTCAAAATAGCTGGGTAATATATCCAGGACCATGACACAATGCCATAATTGTAGTAGTAGGACACAAGTAGTATTATGGTAAAGATGTAAACCTGATGAGCACCTGGATGAGCACCTCCTTTCCTCAGTGAGAACACTGAAGATGGATTGTGGATGGGCCTTGCAGCATGATAGTGACCCAAAACATTCAGTTCAATTCAGTTGTAATTATATAGCACCAAATCACAACAACAGTTGCCTCAGGGCGCTTTATATTGTAAGGTAGACCCTACAATAATACATACAGAGAAAAAAACAACATTAATATGACCCCCTATGAGTAAGCACTTTGGCAACAGTCGGAAAGAAAAACTCCCTTTTAACAGGAAGAAACCTCCAGCAGAATCAGACTCAGGGAGGAACAGCTAACTGCCGTGACCAGTTGGGGTGAGAGAAGTAAGACAGGTCAAAAGAATGCTGTGAGCCAGATATTAATAACAAATATGATTCAATGCAGAGAGGTCTATTAACACATAGTGAGTGAGAAAGGTGACTAAAGAAGAAATACTCAATGCATCATGCACTGTAAAAAAAATTGTAATATAAAAGTACTGTGTATTTTACAGTTTTGTACTGTTTTTCTAGAATATCATTAAATTTACATAAATAGACTGTGATTTCACATTGCAAATGTAAAATGACATAAAATCACTGTAAATGTAATAAAACAATTTTTTTTAAAAAAATATATTTGTCTGTACATATGCATATTTAGATTGTTAAAATATATTCACAAATATATCATAATTTCATAAATATTTGTCAGTTATTTGAAAGATTGAACTGTTAAATTCAAATGTAATACTATGGAAAAATATATAAAATGGTTCTTATAAACCTTTTTTACATCAAATATTTAGGGCGATCGTGGCTCAAGAGTTGGCAGTTCGTCTTGTAATCAGAAGGTTGCCGGTTCGAGCCCCAGCTCGGCCAGTCTCGGTCGTTGTGTCCTTGGGCAAGACACTTCATCTACCACCCACTGGTGAGGGGCCGATGGTGTGATATGGCAGCCTCGCCTCTGTCAGTCTGCCCCAGAGCAGCTGTGGCTACAACTGTAGCTTGCCTCCACCAGTGTGAATGAATGAATAGTGGAATTGTAAAGCACTTTGAGGGTCTCGAAAAGCGCTATATAAATGCAATCCATCATTATTATTATTATTTAAACCAACTGTTAACTGTATATTTCTGTACATTTAAGTATTATTATTCATATTGCCGCATTCATTGACCTTGTTTATAGGTAATTTCATTGTTTAATCACATTAAAATGTTCCTAACTTAATGTTTAAAAGCACCTGAAAAAGGCAAAATCCCATGTAAAATTAGGGCAACAAACTGTATTTTCATTACTGAAAATAACCGTATTTTTATGAGAAAGTTATTTTCTGGTATTTTCTGGTATTATTTTGGCGCCCCAGCTGCCGGAATATTACTGTTTTTTTAGGATTTTTTTTTTTTTAACAGTGTGGGAATCCCCCAGTAGCCTATTGCACACCTATTGCAGCATAACTAAGGGAGGATTCAGGGTCACCTGATCCAGCCCTAACTATATGCTTGAGCAAAAAAGTTTTAAGTGTAATCTTAAAAGTAGAGATCGTGTCTGTCTCCTGAATCCAAACTGGAAGCTGGTTCCACGGGGGGGAGGGGCCTGAAAATTGAAGGCTCTGCCTCCCATTCTACTTTTAAATACTCTAGGAAACACTGATAAATGTTCAGCTTCTATGCCATATGTTAAAACAAGATCTAGAGTGTGATTAAAGTGGTGGATGGGTTCTTTTATATTTTGGCAGAAGTCAATTGAGTGTAGTAACAGATTAAATCTCATGTTGAAGCTATCATTTTTAGCATCTTCATGGATGTTAAATCACCCACAATAATTATTTTATCTGAGCAGAGCACTAAATCAGATAAAAAGCCTGAGAAATCAGACAGAAATTCTGTGTAAGCCCCAGGTGGACGATAGATGAGAACGAATAAGACTGGTTTCTGAGTTTTGCAGCTGGGGTGGACAAGGCTAAGCATCAGGCTTTCAAATGAATTAAAAGGCTGTCTGGGTATTTGGTTAATAAATAGGCTGGTGTGAAAAATTGCTGCCAGTGTCAGTCATTATGCAAATGTGCTGTTTATAAGGTTGGGGAAACTTGCAGCCAGCTGAGACTGCAGAAGTCACCTGAATGAGTGACGAAATGTTTCTTCCACTTAAAACCTTACATCCAGATGATCAAAATCAACTTTTGGGGATCTTCTTACCTGGATGATTGAGCATGCATCAAGACAGTGTTAGGGACCATTTCAGTTACTACTAACATCCCAGACAGCAGCTAACGTTAAAGTTCAAGTCACTTGGTTTCATGCTATTCATTGCAAGAGAATTTCAGAACACCAGTCATACCCCAAAGTGGTTAAAAAGAGTACTACACTGATGTTGAGGAAGACATGCTCTACCGCTTTAACCTACATGTATGTTGGAACAAAGCGAGAGAGAGAGAGAGAGAGAGAGAGAGAAAGAGAGAGATGAAAAAACACAATCCTGCAACAAGGGCTCGTCAATGGAACACAGACAGCACCTGCTTAAACAACAAGTCAGATGTGACCTGAAATATTCCTCGTGTTTTTCAGTTATGGTGGCTCTGGATGTGACTTTTCTCATAATTTCTTGCACAACAGACATTCACACGACATCACAAACACAGGAAAAGCTGGCATTAATAATTAAGGCATTCCTTCCAGTAAAGATTTAAACCTTTACATAGTCTTATGTCGAAAATAACGTATGAGAACAGCATACCAATTTCACAACCAAACAAATGACTCCTGTATACCTCAGAAACCATTGAATCAGACCCTTATGTTCCTAATGCTGATTACAGCTGTAAGATCCTTTGTGATACTGTCCATACAAATTCTGGCACATCGACTAAAATTCCTGAGTTTTGTGATCATTTGATTCCATCAAATGACTTTACAAGGCCTACAACACCCTTGAAATCTGCAAAATTGGTGTTATTCCTTAAGAGCTAAATGTAACAATGTGTTGTCCCTGGAGCAAATACTGCGTGTAAACACATGGCCTGGAGATGCTTTGACTGGACAGCAAAAGATTTCTTCTGTCACTCGATTACATAGCGCAGATGAAAAGGTCGCTGATGTGTGGTGGCTATGTTAAAAATTCATGACTACATCTGATTTTCCCCAAAACTTGGAAAAGTCCCCAACCTTTTTTGTGCCACGGACCTGTTTATGTCCGACAATATTTTCACGGACCGGCCTTTAAGGTGTGGAGGATAAATACAACAAAATCAAACCAGTACTGGTACCCAAAAAATAGAATATTTATTCATAACACAAGGGAAAAGACCCAGAGAAACTGAGTTACCGATAAAAACGCTAAAAAAAATTACAATAAAAACCTTGAAAACCATAAATTTCACACCCGAGCCTCAACTCTCGCAGCCCGGTACCAAACGACTTACGGACCGGTACCGGCCCGGGTGTTGGGGACCGCTGCTCTAATGTGTATATAAATGTCATGTCAGTTGTTCTTTGGGGAGTCCCTGAGGAGTATAAAAGGTAAATTCCCACAGGACTTAACACAAGACATATCATTACATCCATTCATAGGACCCACTCTAGAAAACCAACACAAATAATGAGTGGATAAGTTGCATCTGTTACAGCCATTAATGATTTACAGATTTTGCGAGAGTTTTCACTGAAAACTCTAGGGAAAACAAATACATGCACCTAGGCCTATGTCATGACAAAATTGAATGGAACTTCTTCTGTGTTCCATATTTATTCCTAACGAGTTAGGGGTTGCTGCAGCTGATGGGTTATTTACAAAAGGACTCTCTAATTTAGAAACATTGGCTAATGAACTTGAAGAGAACGTTGGCACAGAGACTTATGTCTGAGTGACTGACTGACAATATTTTTCAAATGGAAACAAAACACTTTGTTGGTCTCTCTGATCACAAGAGCCATTCTAAGCTTTGGCTCTCCTAACATAGAGTGGATGCTGTGTGTAATCCCCTTTATTAGAGGCCTGTTTGTTAGAATAACTGATAAATTTGTCATTCATCTAGTGGCTTCTTTAGCTGAAAAACAGCCTCCCCCTGAATTAACAACCTGATATAAATCGTATACCTAACTGGAAACCTCCCTATCATGATTTTATAAATACACATTCCTTAAACAGTGAATAAAGTGAAGATATATCAATTTTTAAAAGTTTTTAGTTTTTAACTTTTAGAATGCCTACAAAACAGCTAAGGCTGTTTCATTTTCAAATTCATAGTGTGTTTACTTAAAATCCAGATCTCTAAGCACTGATGTTTTAGGAAGTTTTTATCATTATTATTGATATTTGTTATTGAGTTTTATTGATACCCATTAAAAAACACTTGGTATGTGACAGCAATTTTCTTGTACAAAGGGTGCATGTGTGAAAATGAGAAAGAACAGGTCTAAAAGTGCCAGCAAGCTGTATTCTGGCATTATTAATATCAGCAGGTGCCTATATGACTGAGAAGAATACTCAGTAATAAGTAAGCTTTTATCAATACAAGTATAAAGGAGCTGTTTATTCTTTAATGCTGGTATGAAAACTTTTCAATGTGTACTGATCCCTTTGTAAAGGTTTTGTTCAATGAATGTCAGAATGAATGAGTTTATTAAATGTTTGTTCAACAGTCATTTTGTTTTTGCATGGCATACAGTGGCAGTGAAGGACAACTAATAATTGTAGTTTACCAGCATAATTTGTGAAAAGAAGACCACTAAGCTCAAAGGAAAAAGCATGAGGAACTCTACCCAGGAAAAGTATTTAATAGTTATTCTTGTTAGTTAATCTGAAGTAGTAGGACTCACTTTGGCCATACTGACTGTACTGATAGCCGGCAGCAGCCACAGATGGGTCCATGCTGTAGCTAGTGGTGCTGTATGTGGGGGGACAGTAAGACTGGGAAGAGGGAAGGCTGTCCACCGTCTTAATGGAGGCCTCAGCTGAACGCTGGCTGCAGCTGGCTGAAATACTGTTGGATGATGTAGAGTCCAGAGTGCTGTGGAGAGGTGAGATTGGGAAGTCGTGCTGTGTTTGAGAGGACACACCACTGGAGTTACTCAGGATGCTCATAACCTGCAAATAAAGAGAAGATGCATCAGAATTTACCACAGGCAACAGAGCAAAATATCTTGAGGACCACTAGTTTATGCATAAGAATAATTCTTAATCATCTTGATGAATACCTAAGCTTTAATTTGTTGCCACCAAAAGGTTATTGGTTCTCACAAGATATGCTGTCACATGATTTGTCAAAGTTCTTTCTCTCTGCAGGTCACAGAAAAAGGCACAAAATACACTATATAAAGTTGCATGTTTAGTGTGTTTTTATTATTAGCTTATACACTTAAAGGACCTGTGAGCTCACACCATGGTGAGGCCTCTTTTATCTCATCCATTCACAATTCACAAAAACAGCTATTCCTCTTAGACCATTTGTCAGAATTTAATTGAACTTACAATCAATTATCACATAATAATCTTCATCCAAAATATCCTCAAGGTCAAGGGCATTTTTCCATTTTCACAGCATGACGTCCATCCACAATAAAAGCAAAGTCTTGTCCCTGATGTGCTGAACAATATTAAGCAGCATCACATCTTTGCTTTTTGCAAATGATAGTAGTTTCTCTCAGTATCTGCACAGGGAAGAAGACCCTGGAGAAGACCCTTTGACCTTCCCATATTTCTCATAAGTTGCAGACATGTTTCAGAGTATAGATAGAAAGTATCTGAATAGGATGACACAGACATACAGTGGTTAGCACTGTCACCTTACCACAAGTAGGCTCTGAGATTGACTCAACCAGCTAGTCGGAATCGTTCTTTGCATATTCTCCCCATGTCTTTGTGGTTTCTCTCTGTTTTTTCTCCCACAGTCCAAAGACATGCATGTTAGGTTCATTGGTGAAATTGGCTCTGAGTGTAAATAGTGTCTTGTTTCTATATGTTAGACCTGTCCATGGTATACTATGGATGGACATTTAAATCATAATCAATCAACATAACCGCTATTGTGACCATCCTACTAAATAGGTTTACTGAACCAGTATAAACAAACTAAACCACTGGAATTCCAGATATGTGTCTAAAAAAATATAAACATAGTGTAAGGAGGAGATATTGGAACCTGTAATCTACATGCTACTACTGAATTTACCAATGCACACCAACAAATAAACATTATGTACAATGTAGACAGGACACATACATACAGTACAAGATTCACCTGGAAATGCTAACAATGTGATTCATTTTTTTCTACTTCTAAGAAGCAACATTCACTCAAGCATGAAATGGTTTACCTTCTTTAATGTGAATCTCGTAAGCTTTTCTAATAAGGCAATTTCATATCAGAAGAATCATCCTTCACTTTAGCTTGGACAATTTTGGCTCGGTTAGCTCCTGCAGCTACACTGATAGTTAATAAAATAAAAGTTGAAAAAACTTAACATATTAAACATACCCACAAAGGTAGGTTCTCACTTCTGCACTTCTTTTGCACTTCAGACCCAGTGACACACTCAGACAAAAATTGATTTATCCCAGGTGCAAAACTCCCAAACATAAGCTAAACAACATAGTGTATGCTGTACAGTGCAGTGAGAAGTGCACAGACCTCTACATTGGAGAAACCAAACAGCCACTTCATGATGATACAATATAGAAGAGCCACCTCAACAGGTCAAGACTCAGCTGTAAATCTGAATCTAAAGGATAAGCATCACTCTTTCAAGGATGCCAATGTTTACAGGTTGGACAGAAAAGACGGATGGTTTGAAAGAGGAGTTAAAGAGGCCATCTATGTCCACTGTGAATGCTGATCTTTGAACAGAGGGGGTGGCTTACGACACCAAATGTCCTCTACCTGCAATGCAGTTTTGTGATCCCTTCCCAGGTGCATCAGGTGATCTCAATAGATCACATGATAGGCTGAGGCAATGTCTCACAATGGTTTCACCCAAAACCTATCCTGATAACGACCCATGTGTTTTACACACCTTGGCTCATGCGATGAGGCACATGATCGATATTGGGTCAACAACCTCTTAAGAGGAAACTCCCACTAGGGAATTTGGCTTCTTCAGTCCTAGAACCATTTGAACTGAAGAACCTTCTCGGATGAGAGGTGAAATGTCTTAAAGAAGTTTAAAGAAGTCCAGTGACTTTCTTCTCAAGATCCTTATTATTACCCAGAAAGCATTTAGTATCACATTATCACAAAATGTCCCGAAATGAATGAGCACTGTGTATATGTAGAACTGAACAACATTTTGTTTATTCAGATCGTATTTGATATTTTAATTCAAAACACACAACAGCAGCTCAACATACATATGTTAAGAGTCTTTATAAAGACACAATGTAAGATGTAGAAGTAAATGGCCACTCTGCCATACTTAGACTGTTTGCACTGGAAGCTGCTTGAAAGCCTTAAGTTGCTCCTCAATTATCATTTATTCATACTGTGCCTTGATACTACACATGTGAGGAAAAAGCACACACACAAAAATAGGATAATCCAAAAAGTGGTATTAGTTTCTTTCAGCTAAATGTCGAAATGGATCAACTCATGAAGAAGAGTTGTGAAAAGATAAGCGTGAATAGGTTGGAATAATGGGAACTGAACATTAGAAATTGCCGATCATAATGACACCAAAAATTAATACCACATCATCAAGTAGACTGAAGGAAAAAATAAGGCTGATGTCCCGACAAAGATAAAAATCTGAATCTCGTGATTCCCAAAGAATGAAAGGTGGACCCAAGCATCCCCTCTGACTTTGAGAGACAAGCCACTGACTTTGCAGACAAAGCCCAGGAGAAGCTATGGCAGAAAAAATGGCAGAAAGGTTTGTAATGCTATATAATAAGTAGTGGTGAACTAAAATAGTCCTAGAAGATTGGCAGAGAAGAGCTTTAGTCAAGATTCTTAACAAAGGCAAACATCTGAATGGATCAAATGTGGAGCATCACTCTGCTCTCAGTGCACAGATCACAGATTGAGCTGCTGTGTCAAAACTGAAAATAGCCACATAGACTTCCCATTACTTTTTCTCTGGCCTATGTCATGCAAGAAGCTGGGGAACACATTGGAGCCAGTAGCCACTGGACTGATGATGATTGCCCAGCAATCTGGACTTCCTCAAAGAGGATGAGATGACGCTGCAAGATGCAAGGACTGAGCTTGACCTTGAAGCCCCCTGAAAGTGGCCACTGGAGTGCTGAAGTTAAGGATCATGAACAAAAATGACCAAGTAATGAGCAGACCTACAAAATAAACTGGAGAAAGAGCTGGAGAGTTTCACCTACCTAGATGAAAAACATGTCAACTTTCACATCAGGAAGGTGAGAGATGGAGGATGAAGTCCTCACCATCCATCCCCTTAAAAATCAAGATTCACCTGCTTATTTCCATCATGATCCCTATGGCTATTCCAGAGTAACCTGGAAGAGGTCAGCAACTATTAACAAAAACTTGGCTTTTTTCAGCAAAGGTCCTTGACCAAATTATTAAGCTCCAATCTGACAATCACATCACTTAAAAAGTGACTCAGCAATACTCTGAATAATCAGAATAATCTGACTAGTCAGCCATGTCCTTTAAATGGAAAACCATTGGATAGGTTTTTTATGGCCTTTAAAAATTGATCTTCATCACATTTCATATATCAGGTATATGGTACCATGAATACATGGCACCATATACCTCAATTTCAATACCATGAAATTGAGGGCATTTGATTGAACGCCCACAATCAAAGACTGATAATATCAGTGCAGCAAATATTTACCATTCTTTTTGCTCGTTGGTAGATTCATCTTGTCAGCTGACAAAAAACAAGAAACGTCAGTGCAGCCGCTGAAGTGGGCCCTGCCACGGACCCTATCCTTGGTTCAGGGAACGGGGGTGGCTACCAGGGTCAGCAGGGGAGCTACTTTGCCTTCCACCCCCAATCCTTCCCTCCCCATCCCCAAATGCCTCCCTCTTCCTGCTCCATCACTTCACCACACATGCAGGCCTTTGAGGTACAGGTGTGTCATTGAAGTGCAGGAGAGGCATTCCTTTCCCATTGGGGTGGGCACACTAAACATCGTCCAGAGGACAGTCTGTTTATTCAGCCTCACCTCTGGTGCTGATGCCCACATCTAAATACGCTAATACTGCCGCTTTCTGGCAGAGAGTATCATGCCCCTTCCATCTTGATGCATTCTCAATCATCCAGGAAAGTAAATCTCCAAAAGTTGAATCTGTTCATCTGGACGTAGCGTGGAGACTGAAGAAGTCACTTGGATGAGTGATGAAACGTTTCTCCCACAAAACGCTACGTCCAGATGAACAGATTCAACTTTTGGAGATGCCCCTTCCATGTTTTAAATGCACTTTAGAACAGAAAGCTGCAACACCACATATGAATGGCCGGATTCACAAGATCCCAATTCGATTCGATCCATGATTTGATTCGAACCACGATTCGATTTGAATCAGGGAAATTTTGCCTCTGACAGTCAGAAATATTATAATTCTGATCATTTATCAGTACATATCCATATTTTTATATCATAAAAAGAAAGCTGACACTTTATCAAAGGTGTAAGCATCACAGCAGATGCCTTTGTGTCAAAGTAACTGAGCACAAAACACATAAAAACATGAGGGAGATTTTCCTGGCCTGGGTTTTTATGGCAGATAACCCCCTTAAAAATATTCTGCAGTAGCACAAAAACTGAAGAAAACCGTGAATTAACATATAAACATTAACTGATGCTGCTGAAGTGAAGCAGAGCAAAGTTACCGAGGTTTAATTAGACACACAGCTAAGCATTTTGCAATTTTGCATAATTTTAAAAAGGTTAAATTTCTTCAGTATTGAAAAGTACAAATGAGAGTTTCTTGTTCGAAGTCAGTTAAATTAAAAAAGAAAAAACAGCGGCCGGCAGCGCTATACATAACGGTAGACTGGTGGGTAATAAAGCAAGGAATAATGCAGAAAACAGAGATTTTTAGATGGGAAACTGTTCTTCAAGTACACTGAGAGAGAGCGAGAGAGAGAGAGCTGTGCATGAAGTGTCATTTTATCGTGGTGGAAGCAAAACAGCAAAAGTAAGAGGGAATTCATGACGAGGTTTATGGGAAGCGAAATGTGAAGAGTAGTTTGGACTTCTTTTGGTGCTGGTTCAGTCAAATTTGATTGGAGAGTGACGAAACCTACAGCATTAGAATCAAGTGCAAAAAAAGACGTTAACACAAAGCACAGAGCTGACACATCAGAATCTGCAAGCTGTCGGCTTTCAGCCCCGATGGCGTGTTCATGTATGTGCCGTCCGGTGAGAAAGCCGACATCTCACTGATTCTGATGGGTCTGGTCTGTGCTTTGTGTTTACGTCTTTTTGCGGAATCTGTTTACCTGCTCTCATTTACTGTTTTAGCTGTTTGGTGGTTGTCGAAATTTTGTGAGGTTTAACCTGAGATTCTGGCATTTCGGGCAAAATAAATGTATATTTAAAAATTGATTCAGGATTTTAATGAATCGATATTGCGCTATTCAAGCTAGAATCGATTTTAATCAGAAAATCAATAATCAAAACCCACCCCTAGTCTGCTTGTCTCCACCCCGGAACAAAGGGAAACATCGCCTGGGTCTTGGGGCAGATTGCCCCTCTGGGGTTGATGGTGCCTGGACCTGGGGGCATAAAGTATGTTTGGGGAGTGTGAGTGTGTGTACAGTGGCCATTTCTGTCTTTTCTCCATGTTGGACGAGTGCTGAGTATTTGTATATGTGTGCATGAGGATGGGAATGCATGTTTGTGTCTGTGTTTGAGGGGGCCTGAGATGTCGCCCCCCCCCCACACACACACACACACACACACACACACCAGCACACACCATAGCTGCTGGGTGACCCTCCTCAGCTCTTCTCTAAAGGGTGGTAGTGCGGCTGCCCCTGCAGTTCTCATCCGTGGGCTCTCGTGCTCTGCGAGGCCTTCAGACATCTGGTGTCTGGATCTCCTACATGCCTGCTTCACCCGTGTCCATGGGTATTCACAGACACACACTATTTTCCTTGACTGCTGCCTCTAAGCATATCGTGCATTGTCGGTCTTGTGTGCCACTCAGCATTCAATATTTATTATTCACTGTTATTTATAGGTTGTTGCTGTGGTTTCCCTACTGTGTTTTTTATTTGTTTGTTTTCTTATTTCCAGCAGATGATGATGATGATGTATTTTCTCTCTGGCTCTCTTCCCCTCTGTTTTTCTTTCTCTCTCCTTTTCTTGAACTTCCCTCGTCTGCGTCTTTTTCTTTCCTATCCCCTGGTCCTGTCTGTTCCAATTGTAATAACTTAAAAGTTTTAAAAAAAAATACGTTTTTAAATAAATCAACAAATCAATCAATTAATAATAAAGATCAATTAAGTGGACCAGTAGGGCAAAGCCATAATGATCCACTTGGGAAAATAAAATCTGTTGGGGATTTTTATTGGGCTTTAGAATAATTCTGATTGCTACTGCCAGATGGGACAGGCAAAAAAAAAGAAAAGAAAAAGAAAAGAAATGTCGGTGCAGAAACTATATTGGAATGAGATTATTCATTATATTGTTTCTCCACTGAAGAACACTGAGAATTTTGTGTCATGGTAATTGTTCTAGCCAAAGAACAACTATTTTATGCTACATTTACAATCATTCATGCTTTACTATAATGCACCACTTACTGTCAGGTTGAATGTTTGTCATGAGCAAATATAGCAATTGGGATTAAGGCTAGTGTTGCTTGTGTTGACAATATCTAACACAGTCTTCCTTTGAATCTTAGTCAGGAAATATTTGCAAAGCATTTCAAGCATATCAGTATCCATTCAAATATCTGATGCAATCAGATGCAGGTAATTATGCCATCATGTATGCCATTTTACTACTCAATATTTTTTTTTAGGCCAAGCATCTTCAGTGATAAAAACAAATCAAATTAAATTTCATGAAGAAATCATTGCTTGTCTATTGTAAGACAAATTCTAAGAAAAAAATGCACTGTAATCTATTTAAACTGACAGACAAATATCTTATTTTGTGACAAATAAGTGCCACTATTCTGTTACCGTTATGTCAACAATAAAGATACACTCAGCAGTAAATTTCCTTGAGTGAGTCACAATATCAAATAACTGCTGTGAAAAATACTGCAACTACCCTGACTCATTGGAGACAAGTGCACTCTTTGGTCATTATACAAGAACTTGTAAAAACACAAGCATTTAAACAGAAAAGCAGATGTTATTTCCAGGTTATAGCTAATATTATCTGTGGCCAATCAACACCCACATTTCATCCAAACCACAAGAACTAGAGAGGCTTAACACTTCTCTACCCACTCAGTCAGTCAGACAGAACCCTGGGATATGTTTAGTTTTTACTGAGGGAGGAGGAGAGGGTAACACTCTAAGTGACAAATAAAGAAAAATATATCCTACAAACATTCCATCAGTGGGTATGATTTAAATTCCTCTGCTTTTCTGGCAGCTTTCTTGAGTAGGTCTTGCATTTTATTTATTCATTTCTCGATAAAGCTGCTTGGTTTGCGTCTTGCCAAACTAAAGCAGCGTCTGTTTTTCAGAGGATTTCCAATTAACACCCCACACCCCCACCTCGTATCCATTCCTCATTACGGGAATGATGTAAATATATGTGCTCATCCTTTTTGATTTGTTGACATGGTAGCATGCCAGTTGACAGCATGCCCAGTCAAAGGGCTTAGTACTGCAAATTCTAATAGCAGCTGAGCCTAGTATTAGGTACAACTGTCATTGATATTCAGGTGCATAGAACTCTGTCTCCATGTCTTACACACTGTAAACTGGGGCGCTTTTTTGTAAGTAATATTTAATTGAGGATGGAGATGGTTGGTGTGTGTGTGCAGGTTGGGGGGGGGGGCAAGCATATTTTACAGTATTGCTGGGGTGGATGGTGTGCAGGCAAGGCCCCCACACCCCCCATCCCACCTCCTTATCTCAGGCCGACAGTTGTCAGGAATCATGAGCAGAGGTCTGAGTTAGCGCGGCAGGCAGGCCTGGGGATATGGATCAAAGAGACAGAGCTGGAGAACCAAAGAAGCTCTGATCCCCCAACACTGAAACCCACTCTATTCTATCCTTACTCACTCTCTCTCTCTCTCTCTCTCTCTCTCACCCTGACATCAAATGGCAAGCCAGAGAGCTCCACCATTCCAAAGCAGGCTAAATCTTCCTCTCACAACAAATTGGAGAGAAAATGTGAGAGGAGAAATGTGTTGTCATTTACTCATGGTGTGCTGAGGTGTTGGGGTCACTATAGGAAAATAATAGTTTCATCTTTCAAGCCAGGTCACTAAATTTTCTGACCTGACAAAAAGGTATTAGTCAAGCATTTCTGGCTGCCTGACTGAAAAGAAGAAGAAAAAATCATCACCATTTAGAATGCTGTAAAACAAAATGGATTCATTTAATTTGTCCAAAAAACAGAGTGCTGCTTTAAAAAGGTTTCTTTTTTCAGAGAAGTTTGAAACAGCTCTGTTTGTAAAGCTGTGAAATTGTCCCTATTTACATGCAGTGCCATCACAGGGATAGCATTTCACACTGTCATTTTGTCTGTAACTGTTGGAACTGGGAAGTACCCACTCTCAACATGAAAGTCCACCTCTAATTCTTCCCCATTCAATTTAAGAGGAGGAGGTGCAGAAATGGCTTGTGTGAATTACATTGCAAATGCAATATAGCTGTTTCAAATTGATTTACTGGCTGTCAGACATACAGCATATGGTCTTCCTACCATTTTGAAGTGAGATCTTAGGAAATTTTCCCTGCATTGTTATCTCATGTAAATGCTTGGGAACATGATGAAAGGGTCAATGTCAGTAAAGCCATAATGGAAACCCTTCAGCTGGGACTCAGAATAGACCGAGAGGACAATAAACAGAATCCAGCAGCCTTTACTGCAGGCAAATTTCATGTCAGGAATGAATACTGTTTCAGTCAAATGAATTTACTAGAATGGATTTGAATTTAAAATTTGATAAGATGTACTCCACAGTGAACTGTTATGTCATGGCTTTGTTTTACCATAAAACAGGCAATAGTATAAATATACTTGAAAGGACGATACACTTATTTAAAACTCAACATTTAAAACTAAAGATTTAATTTTGTTAATTAAATCTTGAGGCTGCTTAAGATCATTCAGTATTTTTTAAACTGCAAACAGTATATGGGGGCATACCTGCTAATTAGTCTTCGTTATTAAAGACTCCATTCATCTCTAGAATTTATTGTCACTTCGCTGACACTACATATTGCTCATCTCAAGAGTCAGTTACAAACCATTAGTAAGGTGAACCCACCTCATCGAGACAAATAGTCAAAGTATCAGTGCCTTTCCCCCAACCTGGACCTGCGTCACTGTTGGCCAGGTTTTGGTTAAACGGGAGGAGCATGCTTTTTGTCCTTGCCCAGGTTCTACCATAAGGAGAATTGGGACTCTCATCATTGTCACTCTGTATTTTAACAAGGCAGTTCCACGTTTTCACCTCTACACACTGCTTTTCAAATTCACTATATTGCCAAAAGTATTCACTTGTCTTCCTTCAAACCAGTGGCGTGTCTAGAAAATTTTTGTTGGGGGGGCCAGGTAGGGGCACAGATTTGGAGAAGGGTGGCAGATGTAATTGGCAGATAATGTTAAAAAAATTCTACCAACAGTTAACCATCATTCAATAACCCTGTAAACCTAATAACTGAATTTGCTTTTGACTCTTATTAGAACAAGGTTTTAACCACTATGGTGCAGCAATATTTGCATAGTATTTTTACTGACATATAGTGCACGTATGTTTTGGGCAAAAACATTTTTAAATATTAAAATACGAACATTTTTAACATACAATTGGCAAATTAGCCAATGCAAAACTTTATCTGCCTATTAAAAAAAGAAGATAATCTTCTTACAAACTGGTGTTTGATTTTGAAACAGGAAAAAAGTGGGGAAACAAATGAAAAGACTAACATTTGAATAAAACCTGAAAGCAAGTAAATACTTTCTATGCTGCCTTATGGTAAACTTTGGTAATATTGATGTATAAAGAACAACACTGGCTGATGATAAAATACAGTCAGCTGGCATGGTGACACTGCCAGTATTAACCTGCAGGCTGGACTGGAACGAAAAATCAGGCATTTTGACCAGAGACCGGCCCGCCAGGTATTAAAGCCATAAAGCCTTTGAATGAAAACAAACGCTGTTGTGACAGTGATGTACACTGTCGTGTTGGTATATGTATGATTTCTATCAATTTTACGTCAGATAAAAACTTTGTTCGCAAGATTCAGATATTTATTTAATAAAAGCTAAATATTTTAAATGAGAATAAGAAAGAAAAGTATTTCTTTGTGCCCCCCTTTCCCTGTTGGCCCCCTGGCATAACTTTGCTAGATCCGCCCCTGCACAGTTACCAGCTGTCAGCTACATAGAAAAGGATCCTGGTGTTATTTGTCTCTCAGAAACAGTTCATAACTTCAACTCATTCATGTCACCTACAAGGTAAACCTGTTTCTCCATCACCTGTTCAGCTCTGATGATTCAGTAAGGACATCTCCTGGTTTCATCTGCATGTTTCCCTCTCACCACATATCCAAACCGACATCATGACCAGCAGCTTTACAGCTGTGGCTCCAGCAAACATCAGCTGATACTAGAAATTAATATTAAATAAATTCTAACAACAGCTGATCAAGCTTAAACGTGCTGCTGTTGTTTAGCGCGACATCCGCTAGTTTCCTCTTTCTGGTGCAAAGTGGGTGATAAACAAACGAGAGAAAAGCCGATCAGCTGATCATTGATCAGTTTCATGATTGAAGTAGCAACAGGAGAGGGAGGGGGAGAGAATGAGAGAAGAAGAGGCAGCTGTGCAGCAAAGACACAGAATAACTCCAGCTTTGTGTCTTTTTTCCATTCTAGCTGAAGTCCGGGACAAACTGCGTCTCTTCTCAGCTCAATACGAAACCTGTAATATTTTCTCTGAATGAGGGACCATTCCATTTTTTAAGGAGCGGTTGGAAACTCTACTAACTAAACTTATGAATAAAATAAAGTTCACTATCAGTAACATCACAGCACCCACCCAGCTGTATAGAAACTATGTCATGCTAGCTAGCACGCAGTATGAGTTATTGTAACTGACTGTAAAAAGTCAGCATAACAAAAATAAACTCCACCTAAACTTGGTTTATATCTGACCCAGATAGACTGCAGGTCATAACTTCTTACCTGAAGTTCAGTTCACCTGACACTGGGACCGGCGGCCGCCTCGGGTCTCTCCTCCTGCCTCCCCTTCACGCATCCACCTGCTAGCCGCTGTGGAAGCTCCGCCATGCTCGATGGCCAGTCCAGCTAAACTGTTAATCTTTCGCCGAAAAACTTTTTTCTGCGGTGCCTCTTTCTTGCTTGGCTCTCCTACCTTTGCTAACACGATGCTCATAGCTCAGAAGCCGATGCTGCATTCACTTACACTCGGATATCTGAGCTTCACTGTGAAAACATAATCGTACATTTGATTTTTCATTGGATTTTATTGTTTTGGCTTCGGGGTGGCACCTGGGGTGGCCAGTCTGGTTGGGGGGGTGGCCTGTGCCCCCCCAGGCCACCCCGCTGGACACGCCACAGCTTCAAACACATTTAAACTTAAGTGATATCCCATTCTTAATCCATAAGTTTAGTATGATGTCAGCCTATCCTTTGTAATCATAACAGCTTCAACTATTCTGAGAAGGCTTTGCACAAGGTTTAGAAGTGTGTTTATGGGAATTTTTGACCATTCTTCGAGAAGTGCATTTGTGTGGTCAGCAGTGTTGGGGAGTAACGGAATACATGTACCGCCGTTACGTATTTAGAATACAAAATATGAGTAACTGTATTCCGTTACAGTTACCGTTTAAAAAGGTGGTATTCAGAATACAGTTACTTTGTTGAAATAAATGGATTACACGGCGGTACTTTCCTGTTTCATATTGTCGCGGGTCAGGACTGTTTGGGTTTGTTTGACAGCTACGTTCTGTTGTTCCAGGCGGCAGCGTTACGGTTGCCATGGTTACAGGGTGACGCTCTCTCTCTCTCTCTGCGTGTTTCCTGGGTGAGAGAGGGTTTTTTTGTTGTTGTTGTTGTTGTTGTTGTGCTAAGCTAAAAGGCAGAATGCTACAGGCATAACTCTAAAGAATGTAGCATCATGGGCAGTGTAGTCCGTGCTGCAGGGAGAATGGACTACCATACCCGTTATGTGTCTGTGAGCGAGGGAGGGAGAAAAAGGAAAAGTAGAGTTGTCACTGAGCAAAAACGGGAGCTGGAAGCATGTAAATATAATAATAACCACTGCAGCCAAAAAGAGTGCCTGACGAGCCCAGTTATAAGTAAGCTATTAAGACTCAACTGTACACTGTGTTCGTGTTTTCCTCCGGAAAAAATAAGTTCCGTTGGAGCAGCCTTTCAACGTCTCTCTCTGTCTCTCGCTAGCAAAGTTGACCCAGACAACAAAGTAAAGCTAGTTTTCAGCTACGAGCCCGACACGGAACCCACCGTATTAGTCAGAGGTCCCTTTACTACGTTTCGGAGCCGCGGACCTTCAGTAACAGTAATAAATCACAGCAATAGTACATTCACATAGTTGTAAACAGCATGATAATATATTAAGTAATCCAAAGTATTCAGAATATGTTACCCTCATTGAGTAACGTAACGGAATACGTTACAGAATACATTTTGGGGCATGTATTTGGTATTCTGTAATGGAATACATTTTAAAAGTAACCTTCCCAACACTGGTGGTCAGACACTGAAGGCCTGGCTTCCTTTTCTGTCAGGTTGAGGTCAGGAGTCTGTGTAGACCAGTCAAATTCTTCCACATCAAACTTACTCAACCATGTCTTTACAGACCTTGCTTTGTGCACTGGTGCTCAATCATATTGGAACAGGAATGGGCTATCCCCAGATGGAATTATCTTACTAATACTGTTGCTTGCTATTTGTTACAGACCATACAAGAAGTTTGGGCTTCAGTTTTGATGACTAAAATTCTATTGTTTTAATAGTTCATTACTTTATTTTATTTATATTTATTATTTTATTAGTGCATTAATCAGTTGATATGTGTGTCTGTGTATTGTATCCCATACAGTTTATCAATGTAGCTTACTAATCAAGCAAAGTAGTAACCTGATAACTGATAACTCCACCCACTTGTCCATTTAATCTAACTTCTGGCTAAAAAAGAACAATATGGGCAAAAATATTGCTGTTTCAAAATGTTAAGTCCAACACCACTGTCTGTGGTTTTGTTCCATCAGTATTTATACAGATTTTTATGTGTTGCTTGTACATTAGTCCCTCGTTTATCGCGGGAGTTATGTTCAAAAAATAACCCAAATAGAGGGAATAGAGCAGCTGCGAGCTAATTCAACATTAATGAATCAATGGTACGGAAGTAAAGGAAGCAAGAAGACTGAGTTGAATAAAGTTTGACTTATCTAATTGTTTTGTTTTGCTTAATGTGCCTTATAATTGAAAAATAGGGTAACTTCTACCTTCTTTTAGCATGTCCAGAAGTCCAACTTTTTGTGCGATGGTTAGCATCTTCCTCTGCCTTTTGGGTGCTGCCGCAGGTGCCTTTGATGGTGCAAAATGTTTCGTCAACGTTGTTGTGTTTGTTGGGGACAAAACTTACAACTATACAGTACAGCACTTCAGAGTCACACTGCTAGCGATAGAAGATTTCTGTATATATGACAAGCTGAACACATTCTGTACTGTACAGGAGACACGGCACAAGATGATTGACAATGGTCTACAGCCAATCAGGACACAGAACACAATGCGCTGTAAAAAACAAAACAAAAAGAAAAACCAAAAAAACCATGGAAAATTGCACAAAAAAAGATCCGCAAAACAGCAAGGCCACAAAAGTTGAACCGCATTATAGTGAGGGACCACTGTACACACTCTGACAAACTTCCTTTAGTCTCCTTTCTTATCCCTATCCCTCCACAAAAACCTTTTGACCGATTCTGAGATCAATATTGCTGCTTCCCTCTTGGCTCCTTCCTTGTACCTTCCTTTTTTATTATTCATGCCATTAACATTTCATAGTTACGATTGAAAGACTGCATGAACAAAATCAGAACAGGAACTAACCAAATCAACACACAAACAAGCTTAACTAAAACACAACGTAGTAAAGAACATAAAAAGGTCCCTTAGGCTTAATCAGCTTTTCTATTATTCGGGTATACGCACAAACAAGCTTAACAAAAGTTACTTAAATACAAAAGTTACTTGGGGCCGGCTGTAGCACAGGTCATCTGCTGATTGGAGGTTCGATCCCTGGCTCCCCCAATCTGCATGCTATATATCCTTGGGGAAGATTTTAACCCCAAGTTGCTCCAGGAGAGTAGACACGCTCTATATAAGAAGTCCACATACCATTTATTTTGATCAATGTATATGTACCCCCTACTAAGAGAGACACTTTTTAAAATGGTGTTTGAGCTTATAGCTATGGAAAATGTAGAAATTCTAGTTTGTGCTGGTGATTTAAATATGACCCTAAATCACAAACTTGGCACAACTAACAACAAAAGGTGTAAGAGCCAACTCTCAAGGCTAGTCAATATTTCATTAACAGAGCTGGGGATGTTTCAGTGGGGAGTAGAGTAGAATGTGTAATCACCTTCCAGAGGATGAAGTTCGCCATACATCAGTCTGTTCAAAGACTGATTTTTTTCATGAATTATGTTGATAGACACAGAGTGGAAGATAACAAAATAGGAAGAACGGATCTGTTGGATCATTGTACTGTCTTCCTCAATATTCATCTACTCAGAAGGACCAAACACACAAACTGAAAATTATATGTGGGAACCTTAAATAATCAAGAAATGAAAGAAGAGATCAAGACAGACATTAAATGTCTGTCTTAATCTCCTCAGGTATGTTTCACAGACAGTAAAAACATACCTGAGGAGAAAATGAACTGCAAAAACTGCTTTTTGAAAAGGAGAAGAGAAGAAAAATACAAAAAGCTGACCAATGAGTGAACACAGTTAGAATCTCAACATAAAAAACAGTGAGGAAACAGCACTACGTGTTACTATATTGCTGTTTTGTTATTACAACACTACAGCAGTTGGATGAAGTTTTGAGTAATGAGCTAGAAAGGAAACTCAAATTTACTAGACAACTCTATTATGAGTCAGGAGCTAAAGCAGCAAAATATCTAGCTAGGCATATTGAAAGACTATTAGTGCAGTTCATAAAATTAGATATCCAGTAACAGACCAAATGCTGTTTGAACCAGAGGAAATTCAAAATGTGTTCTATGATTGCTACCAAAAAATATATTCACAACCCCAAGCAAAATGTGAATTGGAAATAAGCAAATTTCTCTAGCTTCTGGATTTACCGGCTATAGGAGAGTTACAAAATAGAAAACTGCTCTCAGAAATTACAACAAAGGAACTACTTAGTGCAACAAGCAAACTGAAAATGGACAAAACCTTAGGTAGCAAATGGTATAAGACCTTTAGGGAGGAGTTGTCTCCAATTCTCCTAAAATCTCTCTATGAAACCATGACCTCAGATGGAAAACCTCATACCTGAGTTGATAGACAAAGATCAGTCTGGTTTTATTCAAGGTTGACAGGCTCAAGATAATATAAGGCATATCCTTCACTTAATCAATCATGCTCATAAAACAAAATCGGAAATGCTATAAGTAAGTTTGGACACCAAAAATGCATTTGATTGTGTTAGTTGGACATTCTTGTACAAAGTGTTGGAAAAATTTGAATTTCAGCCTCAGTATATACAGTGTACTAAAGGTCTTTATAGAGATAAAGTTACAAAGTCATTTAACCAGCTGGTTTGCTCTACAACGAAGAACCTGCCAGTGATGCTGCCTCAGCCCAACACTCTTTGCTCTCTTCATAGAGCCATTGGCACAACTGATAAGACAAAATGACTGCATAAAAGAAATTGAAGTAGGAGGACAAGAACACATGGTGGCACTGTTTGTCGACGATGTCATAGTGGCACTTTGCGAGCCAGAGAGAAACTTCCTGAGACTATTGAAATTGCTAGAGGAATTTGTTAAAAATACTCTGGCTACAAACTTAATGTAAACAAAACTCAAACTCTGGCTATAAATTACTCTCCCTCTTCATTAATCAGCAAACAACACAGATTAAAATGGAAGACTAAATCTACTACATATCTTGGTGTGATAACAAAATCTTTTAAGGAAACATATGAATTTAATTATTACAAAATTAATGATCACATTAAGCTTGATATCAGGCAGGGGTCAGCATTCAACTTACATTCCGATTTGATATAATCAGAATGAATATTTTTCCTAAGATTACTCTTCTATTTATCTATGTTAATCTATTACAGTCAATACTTTTCACTATCCCTGACACTTAGTTTAGGCACTGGAACAAAAGTATATCTAGATTTATCTCTGCTGGCAAGAGTCTAAGAATGTGTTAAAAACACTCCATTTGAGGAGTTTGAGGCAGTATTTTTTTGCTTCTCAGATGAGGTTTTTAGTCTGTGCATGTTGGCCTTATTACAAATCAAATGGAAAATAATAGAAACTAAAGCTGAGTCATTTTCAATTCAATCAATTCAATCAAATTTCATCAATTAGGTGATACAGATTAAGTTTGTAAGGGAGTTCAGTCTTGGAGGATATATTGGGTTGCTTGACTGGCCTGCATTTGATTGTAAACCTCATCCAAAAATTAGGGAAGGAGTTTTTAAACAATGGGAAAACAAGGCTATAACAGCACTATGCACATTAATGCAAAAAGGGCAATTTAAAAGGACTACGAGAGGAATTTAATCTAGATCAGCTAGACTTCTTTAGCTATCTACAGGTAAGGGATTACTATTTAACAAAAATAAAGCCAGTGCTACCTTTAGGAGACGATACATTTTAGCTGAAGCCTACAAGAAAAAAAACATTAAAAATTTCTCTGTGGAAGAAGAATTAAAGATACAAAAACTGGAGAATATTTGGCTGGAAGTTTGTTTTTTCATCACATCACATTAGGAGCAAATTCTCATCATTGGAGCCCTGGTAGAGGCAGTGTGGGAACCTTTGTGCCAATTACACCCATATCTTTTGAACATGTAAAAAAAATAAAGCCATTTTGGGATCAAATTCACATTAAACTGTCTAAATTACTTGGATCTAAAATACCAGTGTGAAGCTCTTTCCTTTTTGTCCCCTACTTGTGGCTAACATAATGACGTGATGAAATATGTTTAAAAATTATTATTCAAAAAGTGATTTATTATGAAGCAAAAGGCAGAGTGATACAGGGATAGCATGTATGACGCATGTAAATATAATAATAACCACTGCAGCCAAAAAGAGTGCCTGACGAGCCCAGTTGTAAGTAAGCTATTAAGACTTGACAGTACACTGTGTTCGTGTTTTCCTCCGAAACAATAAGTTTTCTTTGGAGCAGCCTTTCAATTCCTCACTGCATAGCTCCCCCTGTCTGTCTCTACTGTTACTACATAACAACGAAAAAGGCAAATGCCAATAATGTATATATATACATATATTCAGGTGCAGAATGAGCTAATTTGCATATAATTCCTGGAGCTATGTGACGTAGCACTATGTCGCTACCTCCAGATGAACAGAAAAAACTTTTTGTATCAAGTATTTATAGTTTCCCGTGAAGCAATCTACCTGTCCTAGCTTCAGAGCACAAGCCAATGTCTGGACATTCTCTTTCAGGATTTTCTGCTAGAGAGCAGAATTTATGGTTCCATCAGTTATGACAAGTGGTCCAGGTCCTGAAGCAGCAAAGCAATCCCAGACCATCACATTACTATCACAATGTTTGCCTGTTGGTATTATGTTCTTTTTATGAAATACTGTATTAATTTTATCACAGATGTAGCTGGTCTCAAGCCTTCTAAAAGTCTTTGTCTTGTTAGTCCACAGAATCGTTTTGTTTTTTTGTTTGTTTGCTTTTTTTTGTCATGTGAGATGAGTTTTTGTATTCTTTTTAGTATCTTTTTTGGTCAACGGTGTGGGTTTTTGCCCATTCTCCCATGGATACTATGGATACTATTTTTGTCCAGTATCTTTCTTATTGTTGAATCACAAACAGTGACCTTAACTGAGACAAAATAAGGCCTGTAGTTCTTTATATGTTGTTAAGTGTTCTTTTGTGACCTTCTAGAAGAGTCTTTGTTGTACTCATGGAGTCATTTTGGTGTCAATGTGATTCCCTGGTGTCCCAAGTGCATTAATGCATTTCAGTCCAACAGTGACAAGTTTAGTCGATGTATCATTTGTTTTTCACATTCACTTAAATTTAGGATTGGAACCAGGGAATTATGGAGTCACTAGCACAGTCACCACTCATAGAAGGAAGGTTCTTAGCTTTGACAGGTTTCTGTGTAGACTTTGCATGTTCTCCCTATGCCTGTGTAAGTTTCCTCCAACTTTCCTACAAAATTCTTGTCCTTGTCTCCAGAGTCCAAAGTCCAGAGTCCAAAGAAAAAATGGCCTACTCCACTCCATAACACTTTTACCAATTCATTGCACTTCCATTCAAATTGTTTGGAGCCCCAGCCCATTCCTATGGCCTGGGTGGCATATTCTGCTATGATGTTACTATCCATAGCAACACCTGTGTGGAGCATATGGAGTGGATGGCCGTAGTCCTGAAATCTCTGAGGCAGACAGCGCTCGCAGCCATCCCGAAAAAGTGTGCAGTTGGATGGAGGGTGGTGCAGTATCAGTGGTACCATTTTGGGAGGAGGACAGGTGCACCCCAGAACAGACAAAACAGCAGGAACCACATCCTGCTCAGATCCCGAGAACAAAAAAAAAAAGGTGACTATTTTCTTGGGACTGGCTGGTGTTACCGTCAGTTCATGTAGAACTTTGCAGGGATGACCAGCCCCTTGACAGACCTCACCTGAAAAGGTGCCCCAGATCTGGTCCAGTAGACAGAGTAGTCCCAGGGGGTGTTCATGCAGGTAAGGAGGGGTCTATGTGTGGAACCCATGTTCCACATTCCTGACTTTTCTTTCCCTTTTATCCTGCAGACCGATGCCTTGAACAGGGGTCTGGGGTGTATTTTATCCAAGCAGGTGGGGTTGATTGCCTGCCTGCGTGCCAGGTCCTTTTGTATCACACCACTCAGTTGAGTTTGTCAATAAGACATCTTTAATTTAGATTTAATTTGGAACATCTACTCTAACTTGTTGTACTGTGGATTAAGACAAGAAATGCTCATTTCAAAACTTGCCATGGAGCCATCTGGTTTGCAGTGTCACTACAATCAGGCTCCACACCAAATTAAATTGTTTATTTTCCACAATGGAAATTAATATTAACCTATGGTCATGTTGCAGGAAGCAGCCTAACTCACTCTAGCCATAGCAACAATATACTTAGAATTTCTTGTAAAAGTATATAACACAAAAAGACTTTTACTGTGACTTTTTACTGTGGCTCAAACACTGTTGGTGAAAACCCACATGCATTAATTTCCAGCTCATAATCATGACAGTGCTGTATCACTGTTCCAAATTAATCAAGTAAAAGACAGACAAAGAATTTAATTTCCTGGTTATACGTATCAAAGGCATTAAATGTCAAAATCCATTTTAGTCCATGGCTTGTTTTTTATTTCCTATTTATATTGAAATAACAACTACTTATACCCTTCTTTTATTGCATTTTCAGTCGAATATGAATAGAATAAATGATATACACTGACCAAAGTCCTTTCCTTTCATTTTATTCATGACTGAGTAAGTGCTTATCCTCGTGCATAAATATCCCAGCCATAAAGCAGGACTTGCCTGTGGAGATAGCCCATTGCTGACAGGGTTGACATGGTTACTAGGAGTACCAGAGTTCATGAAGGTGTCAGTGTAGCTGGAGAAGCCGTGCCGGTTGGTTGCCAGACCATAGGCAGTGCTGCCGTCAGGACTTGATAAACCACTCTGGTGCATGGTGGAAGGAGGTAAGGGTTGGGGACGGTGAACAGTAGCCCCACCATCTGAAAAGTAAAACACTTCACACATATATATTGGTTCCTTCCTTTATGTAAATAAGACACTAGCTAGGCTAGGCTACCTGTTCTACCAGTCTGTATACCAGATGAGAATAAACACATTCCTGAATATATGTATATGTAACACCAACACATAAACAATGCAAGTTTGACAACTTAAGTACACCACCATGATGCCCCACAGGCTTAATTGGCTTAAAAGGCTTACGTATCTAGTTTAGGATGTCTTTACAACTAAACACAACGGGGAAAGCTGGGTTAAACCTGACTGACGTTTTGATAGATACAATTACAAATATTTCCAATAGCAGGTTGCATCACTACTCTCTCTTTGTTTGGGAATTTTTCTGCTTTTTCCAAAATCTACCAAGCCAAAATTCATAAACCTTGAAGCAGTGGTGGAGGATGGGCAAAGGAACAACCTGGCATGGAGATTTTGTTTGTTAAAACTGCAAAATCGGCATTGACCTTCATAGACAATACAGTTTCTTATTGCTTTTCAATATAGTATTAATTCCGTGATTCCTTTGATTACACACTAACATTAATTGGGGATGGCATGCTCTCTGCAATCAGTTTTTTATTCTGTGGAACCACCTAGTAAGTCATGCCTATAATTGAAACAATAATTTTGTTCTGAGGCAATATGCTTTAATGTAATAGATAGAGGATAACACTGCATTTTCTTCTGCTAGAGATAAGACATTATTGGCAGTTTAGAACCTCTTCCAGAGAAAAACTTACATTGATCATTAATTTGTTCCATACATCCAGTCAAAAAAAAAAAAAACACACACACACACACAAAAAAAAAAACAAGACGCAGCAATATAGTTATAAAAGTGCCCATCATGAATCATTATTTGTTGGTAAGAACATGGCCAAAATAGCGGTATCCACCAACTCCTTAGGAAAACCTATATGTCGCATATGTAATCTATCAGTGAAAGGAGTATCTGTTCTACCTTGAGTGTTGGTTGGGTAGTTGGATTCTGGCAGCTGATATGTAGGAAGTGTTGGCATCCCTGCAGGAGGAAATCCCCCTGGAAGAAGGTGATTGAATGCTGCAAGTTGATTGGCTCCTGCTTGTTTTCGCCACCTGGCCCTTCGATTGCTAAACCACACCTTGGAAGAGAAATATAAATAAATAAACTGGAAGGAAAACAACAAAAGCCTCACTTTCTTAGTTGTTGAGTTGTTGATACTAAGGGTCAGTCAGAAAAAGTCCTGTTTCATTTTTATTAATTAGAAATTAGCTTCTGCCTTTTAATAGACAGAAATAAAATGTGTAGTCTAATGGTGTGAGGTAGCCAATGAAATAATAAAGCAATGTCAGCCAAACCCCACTGGTTACTGAAAGTTAGGTTATTTTTCACCAACTTATTTTATATTTAACCTGATCCAGAGCATAGCTGAATTTAAAATCAGCTAGACTTTGCACATTTTCATTGATGCTTTTCTGATGCCCTGCTAAAGGTCTCACAGATTCTCTGCTGAAAGAGAATTTTACCTTTTCTCGCCACAAAGTACATAATAATAATGGATTGCATTTATATAGCACTTTTCGGGACCCCTCAAAGCGCTTTACAATATCACTATTCATTCACTCTCACATTCATACACTGGTGAAGGCAAGCTACAGTTGTAGCCACAGCTGCCCTGGGGTAGACTGACAGAAGCGAGGCTGCCATATCGCACCATCTGGCCATTACCAGTAGGCGAAGTAGGTGAAGTGTTTTGCCCAAGGACACAACAACCAAGACTGTCTGAGCCGGGGTTCGAACCGGCAACCTTCCGATTAAAAGACGAACTCCCAACTCTTGGGCCACAATCACATACAGATAGTCCTTTTGTAAAATTTCACACACAGGGCAAGATCCACAATCAAAAGCCTATATTTTATTGTTGAGAATATCAAAAATGATTCAGGACATATAACTTACTCTAAGCATTAATATATTGGGACATGCCATCATTTCAAAGGTAAAACTTCAGCACATTAATGTTTGTAGTGTGTGTTTCTGTGTGTAAATCAGATTTCTTCTTCACTTTTAGTCCTGCATTTTTGTTTTCATTTCAGTTAAACTATACCACTCACATAATTTAACATAGGCATACTTAAGATGACCTTTATTAGACCCACAGGTGGGAAATTTGTTAAAACTACACATTTGTTAACATCTACACATAGGGTCACAGCAGAAATCTATGTATTGCTTGCAGCTTTCTACCTGCCCACTTTTTCCAGGAATCCTCTTTTTCATTTAGTGCAAACGAAAATGTGCCTTTCATGTAGAGAAGCTGATTTGGACTTCTATATCTGCAGAGCAGGCTTAAATTATTACAACAGGCGTTGTTGCCTTGAGGTACTTGCGCAAAAAACGCAGAAGTAGATCATAAGGTCTCACTACCTCTGCAGAAGAGACGTGACTGCGACTGGAAAAGAAACAGAATATGACCTATCATCATTTTGCCTCTTCCTGACCATAACTAGAGGAAATAATAACATGATATCTTTGGGTTGTTTTCTCATGCAAGGATAAATAGATGTGGAATGTATATGTTTGTACATTTATAGATACATATTTCTGGCACATTTAGAGACATATTTAAAGCTCTGTGAGTGGAACCCATGTTCCACATTCCTGACTTTTCTCCAATTCAAAGGAAATATTAAAAAAAATTACAAATAGCTGTGTTATTTAATTAGCTCAACCACAAATATCCACATTTCATATTTCATACTGGAACATTGCAAAAAGGATCTGACTTTGCCTGTAGTTATCTGAAAAATAAAACAGAATTTAATTACATTTTTCTAGCTGTAAAAGACATTTGGGCTGCTCGCATCAAGGTTTTAAACAGTTGGAAGGTGGATTTAACACCTCCGTGTTTTTAACTCTGCAGGCGTGATTGTGGATGCCGTGCAGGTGCATCCACCTTCCCTGCAAGGCACCGCAGACCACGCCCCACCACACCCCACCACACCCCCCCACTGCTCAATAGAGGCCAGGGAGCCATCCGGCCGAACCTACTCCCACCCCCCTTCCCAACCCAACACTACCCAACAGGGCAGTGGCAGCGGTGGCAGCAATGCAGGTCCGGAGGCCGGCCACGCCTCCAGCGGTGGCGGCAACGCTGGTCCAGAGGTCGGCAACCTGGCGAGCTGGCACAACCCGGCAGGCACGGTCGTGAGACCCTGCTCACAGGAGGCTGAGCTGGGATCCATTGCTCCGCTGCCGCCTTGACATCGGCCCCAGGTTGACCGCACTTCCCTGGCCCGAGAACCTTCGTCTCCCTGCACAGTTCGTCCACCGCTCCCGGCTGGAAGCAGCAGGCACGGCCCCACTCACGCCTCATCCACCTCTGGCTGGAGCAGCCCCTCACGCAGTGGCTCCTCCCCCTCTGGCAGGCACAGATCCCCGTGTGCCTCATCCGCCACCTCTGGCTGGAGCGGCTACTCCACCACTTCCGGCAGGAGCAGCTCTTCACCCGGCTGCTCCCCCTCCTCCGGCAGACGCGGCCCCCCGCACGCCTCATATACCACCTCCGGCTGCCGAGGTGCCCCACGCGGCTCCTCCACCGCTTCCCCACCGTCGGGATACACCGGTGTGGGGTGGCGGTGGTGGTGTTGACCAGGCCCGGAGCCAGATCCTCGATCCTCTCCAGGTGACACGCTGCCTGCTCCCGCAGCTCCTCCTGCTGGCGGTATGCCTCCACCACCTGCTTCCGCTGAGTGGCCGCCAATTCAACTACCCTCTCAGCCAGCTCTCCCCCTCCCTGGCTCTGGCGTGGGCCTGCCGTGCCGCGTCCTGGGTTTTGGCACCACTGTGGCGCGATTAAGGCACAGCGGGTCCAGAGGTAGGTGTTATGAGCCATCTTTATTGAACATGTACATCACACCACTTTTACAATACTTACCAACCCTTACAAACCCCCTGTTTTTAACTCTGCGGGCATGATTGCTCTGACCAACCTTTCCACTCTCTGCTCTGGCTTCACTAAAAATCGCACAGCAAGAGAGAGAGAACTCATTAACTAATACATCACACACCTGTCCAAACCAAACTCCCTGGCACTGCCCCTTGAGCTCACTGCACCACCCCTCCCCTGCACCTGAGTCAGGGACCACACCTCCGCTACAGTTTCTCAGAAAAATGTTTGGGGTTTTTAAATGTTTTTCAGAAGAAGACCTACAACTCTATGAAAGACATAATGCACCTATGGACATATCAAGCCTAAAGGATGATGTACCAAAGTTATCCTTGGACCTCAAACCAAAAACTGAAGTTCTTGAACTGTTCCAACATCGCTGTGGAAAAAGATAAAATCCATCATCCAAGGAAAGTATCCACAAAACTCAATCCAGTGAGTGAAGACGGGGCTCTAGCTGCGGCCTCTGGAAGAAACATTCCCAAGGCTTCCTTTCCTCCTGCTATGGCAGTGTGGCGCCCTGTTCCACTCCTGTATTTGCTGACATCGGTACCCTCCAACCAACCACCAAGAAGATCACTGCAGACATGACCTATGGTCATGTGCTCTGGAGTGACTGAAAAAATGAGATCACAGATACAAGCTGTGGAAATGAGCGTCCTCCTAAGTGTGTATGGCTTCTCCCTTAGAGATAAGGTAAAGGGATTAGTGATCCAGGAGGGGCTCAGAGTAGAGCTGCTACTCTACCACATTGAAAGGAGCCAGTTCAGGCATCTGATGAGGATGCCTCCAGAAACAGTTTTCTGTGCATGTGCCCCCGGGAGGAGGCCCAAGGGCAGGCCTAAGACATGCTGGATGGACTAAATATATCGGCTGGCCTTGGAATGCATTGGTGTTCCCAGGAGAAGGCGGCTGGGGAGAGGAAGCTCTGGGCTTCTCTACTTAGGCTGCTGACCCCTCAGCCAACCCCAGATAAGTGGAAGAAAACGGAAGGATGGATAGTTACATTGAATTGACCTCAACAGCTGGTGAAGAGATGAATGCTTCCCTCCAAGAATGTGGACAAGTGAGAGAAGAAATTATCTGACAGATGACTAACTTAAGCAGAGAAAGCCATCCTTGTGAACGATTTTAACTTTGATGTCACACCACACAAATCTCACATTTGGAACTAATTACAGCCACAGATACAGTCATCCAAAAGAACAACATTGTGGATGCAGAAGCGGAGCAACTGAAGAGGAAAGTGTCAGCCTGTCTTTGCAACACAAGGCCCCCAACCTCCAGTATCACAGACTCTCTGAGGCACTTGAAAACAGACAATACTCCTGATCACATCTCATACAACAGATTATACCCAGGGGAAACTATACCGAGCCAGTATGGTTTACCAGTGATACCTAAATAAGGGGGTACTTTTAATGTTCATTGGCAGTGTGATCATTGGCAGTGTGATCCAACTATATAAATAAAATTGAATTGAATTGAATTGAATTGAATTGAATTGATCAATCTGTTACCTCAAACACCTCAAAGTTCCTGACTTGAATTTTGTGGAGAAAGTGAAAGATGTTGTGAGGACAAAAGAAATAAGTGGCTCTTATGGCATTATGTCTGTCTTTACTTGTCTTCCAGCTACTGATTGCATGGTAGTTTGTACACTGAAGACAGTTAAAGAAGCAGGGACCCACTTGGTCGGTAATGAGGGTGGTTCTATTCTGAAATGGGGTCATTGTGTAATTTCTTACAATGTCCACATATAAGTGCCAGTACTACAAATAGAAACATAGGTGTGTCATGGATTCACTAGGCACAACCCCATTCATTTCCAATGATTCTGACCAACTATAATACATGTGTTTAGAACAAAATTGGTTGCTAATTGCAGCCATGCAAAAACAGTAATTTTGCATGGCTGCATTTTCTGTGCAAATATTGTTGAATTAAATTTCAGAGACAATCATTCAAGCTGACTATAACTGGTTTCTCCATGTTTATACATTAAGTAGTACTGAAACAATGATTTGATTTGACACACAAATATTTTTAGTTACAGTCTTTGCAGTTCTCTGTTTCCCATCACTATATCTGTACCATACTATGTAATAAGTATTTAATATTAATGTATTTTTTGAAACCTTTCATTGCCTCAGCTTAAGGACACAGAAATAGTATTCAAATGTAGTGTAAAGTTATAACTAGGTCTACTTAACTGTGCCATTATCCAAAGAAGGGGTCTCCAACTCCAGGGCTTGAGGGCCGGTGTCCTGCAGGTTTTAGATGTGTCCTTGATCCAACACAGCTGATTCAAATGGCTAAATTACCTCCTCAACATGTCTTGTAGTTCTCCAGAGGCTGGTAATCAACTAATCATTTGATTCAGGTGTGTTGACCCAGGGTGAGATCTAAAACCTGCAGGACACCGGCCCTCGAGGCCTGGAGTTGGCGACCCCTGATCCAAAGTTAAAAATTTAGCCAACATGATTGAGAAATAGTAAGCTTCAAAACAAGTTAGAAGGTGGGCATTGAGTTGGATTTTCTTTTAATTTGTACTCCATTAACTCATTCTATGTGTAGGATGGATGTAAGACGACCAGTGTCAAGTAGAGGCTTACAGATAATTCTGAGGTCTGCATTCATGACCTAAGTGGCAGGCATGGAGGAGTTTCCATGCCACGCTGGTTTCTCATTGTCTCAGTTTTCTGTGACTTGATTGAGCCACTTTGCAGTTATGGCTTAAAGTTCCCCTGAGAGCCAAGACTTCCATGATCTGCTCTGATTTTTACAATGAGTGGTAGACTCTAAAATGGTGGGAAAAACAAATTCCAGCCAAGAATCTGGGAGTGAGACATGCAAGAGGAATGCAGCACCCACCCTACTGCTGAAAACTTACAGCTGTTGTTAGAACTCTACAATATTTTCCCAAACACAACTGAGGCACTGTGAAGCTGTCAAACAGATACCAAAGCCAGTTTCCTTAGTGGGGATGTGAACAGCTGGCAGAGTCTCCAGAAGTTAGAGAGAGTTAGTCTTGCACACTAAACAAATATATAAAATACTGTGAAAAAGTCTCACACCTCATTTCTTTATATTTTGCTAAGAATATGGGAAATGTACAGTGATGTATTGAAAACAAACATATTTGGTACAGAGTTTGTATAATTCTAATGAGATTAAAAGTCAGTATTTGTATGACCAAATTTATTGTTCATCACAGCTTGAACTCTTTTTGGCAGCCATGCCAATCAGATACTTTGCATCGGGGTCAAAACCTGACAGTGCTTTTCTGCATTCATAATTGAAATGCAGCCAGTAGTTCTTCTTTAATGTGGCATACCAGAGCCTTCTCTCCCAGTTTCCCTTCCTTATGAATGGCTTCTTGACCGTCAACTTTGTTGAGCAATAGATGAATCAACTGAAGGACCAGAACTGTCTCTCAGGTCCTGTGTCACATCATTTTATCCTGTTATGGACATTTCTTATATCTTTCATCTACTTTAGATTGCTTTTAAGGCCTCCTATTTTTGTCCTCTACTTGTCCAGCTTCCTCATTTTTTAAGGATTTACTGCATAGCTAGCTGGTGAGCTAACCGATCTTTAAGGATAACCATGTTGGTGCAAAAATACAATTTTATGCCTGCCAACCTGTGTTATCATTACCATTCAACTAAAGATATGAAAGCAAATAATGTATTTTTGTAACAAGCTACTTAGTTTGTTCATTGTTTTTATTTCATCACCATGTTCCTTAGAACAATTTAAAATTCGGTATTTGCTAAGTTGTCTGTTTTGTATTGACACTGTCATGGTCCCTCTGTCTTTGCTGGCCTGACCTCCATTTCGGGGGTGGGGTTCCCTCCACCTCAAGCCCTCTTTCTCTCCCTCCTCTGTGTGTGTGGTTTCTTTTCTTTGTGCAGCACTGGGACCTTGAAGAAGTTCCCACTCTTGAGCCACATACACCTGCTGACAATCATACGTCTGCCGCTGATGATCCCGTCAAGGGGCACTATTTAGTAGAGCGGTCGAGCTTCAGTCAACACTGAATCGTTGAGTGACAATAGTCACTGGAACCCTGGCTCATCCAAAGAAGTGATCTTGTTGTGTTTCTCTTAGTGAAGGAAACTAACCCTCTGTTCTTTTTATGTCTAAAAAACCCATGGAGAGTTTTGAAGACAGTACCAAGGTTTTTGTAAATATTTTGGATAGAACTGTGGAGTGTGTGTTTGGAAGGAATTGCCCCACCGGGAGTTGGGGCAGTCACCACTGAGAAAATCACGTTTTGTTAGAACTGTTTTGCACCTTGTTTTTTCACTGTAAATAACCTCACTGTAACTGTTCAGGAAGTCTCGTGACTGGGTCCTGTTACTGTGCCATTTGGCAAACCCAACAGACACAACACTGGTTCATCCTTTGGGTTAGGTGCCTTTTTATGTTTGAATGATACATAGGCCAGAGTTAACATGCAAAACAAATCTGAATATGTTCAGTGGAATAGGAAAAATGAGTTAAAGAGAATTAAAAAAAAAAAAAAACTTTGGAAGGGTACCTGAGAAACCATTGCTCAAGACTATTTTTTAAAAATGACATGACAGTCTTGCTCCTTGAAAGCAAAATATAAAGAAACAAATGGTGGCTCAAGACTTCTGGATAGTACTGCAAGTAATTTATGAAACAGTATAGTAGAATGCTGCATAGTCAACAGTAAAGGTTCTAACCAGTATGTGTGATTTCAAAAAAGGTCAATATTTTACTAATAATCTATTGAGAATGTTGCAGCATTGTGTTGGACGACACACAATACAAAACATCATTCATGTTTCTTTATAGAGATGCTCTCTATCAGTGCCTCAGTTCAAGTAGTCAGTTTCAACATTTAAAATGAGTAAGTGTGTCTTTGTGTGTGGGTTTGAAAAAAAGAGATCAAGGATGGAATGAAAAATGGACAGATGAAGGGTGTAACTCATGGATGCAGAGATCTATGGATTAATGGATAGTTGAATACTAAAGCATTACCTGGACCCTGGCCTCAGTAAGTTTTGTTCTCTGGGCCAGCTCCTCTCTAGTGTAAATATCAGGATAATGTGTTCTTTCAAAAGCCTTCTCCAGCTCCTCCAGCTGCTCCGCTGTGAAAGTAGTCCGACTCCTACGCTGTTTCCTCTTCAGTGGAAGGTCAGGCTCTGATTCCACATCTGACGATTCATCCATCCGGCTGCCTGAATAAGCACAAGGTAAATACGAAGGTATTTAGAGCATTTAGGAAGACTTTAGTCATCATGTTTTAGTGAATATGTATTAATGCAGAATATTCACAGGACAACTGAGATGTACAAACAAATTGCCCCAATTTATAGATGCAATGGGATGCTAACCCTGACCTCATGTCAGTCATTAGCATAAAATTTGAACTTCAGTGAAGATACCCTCTCTTGGTTAACTAATTTGAAATGCTGTTAATTTGTAAAGTCTGCTCTCAGAACAAAGGTTCAGCTTCAGGTTCCTTTATCTGTTCCTTTTTTTTTAAACCTTGTTGTTTTACATTTTGGGATCAGAAACCTTTGCCCAGAAGAAAGAAAGTGAAATTCACTATGCAAAGGATGGTAAATTAAACCACTTCTTAATTGCTGAAGAAGATAAGTCTTTACACTATTACTTTGGTATTTTTCAGTAAAATGACTTGAAATGCACTGAAACATAATTACCATTTCATGGTAATGTAGGTAAAATAGCTCAGGAGGTAGGGCAGGTCATCTGCTGATCGATTCCTGGCTCCCCCAGTTTGCATATCAAATATCCTTGGGCAAGATACTAACCCCCACTTGCTCTCCGATGCATCCATTGGAGTATGAATGCGTATGAGTGTATATTAGTTAGAAAGCACTGACAAAGCATAGAGTGCTTGTGTGAATGGGTTTGTATGGTTGAATGCGGCACGTTGTATAGAGCGCTTTGAGTACTCCAGGAGAGTAGAAAAGCACTATATAAGAATCATTTCATTTACCATTCACAACAACACAAATTCCTGTCATATTGAGAACACATATACAGCCTTTGTTTTATTGTTTATGAGTGAACACAAACCCAACAAATCAAAGCTAAGTTGGAAAAACAGCCCAAAGAGACTTAGAAGCAATCACTACAGTGATTCTACTTTCGGAACAAGAATAGGTAAAAGGTGACAAAAGGCTTGACTGCTCATCACTGCCTTTGTTACCTGCTGAAGATCAGGCTCTGGCTGCTGGGCTGAAGTCAGCATACAGCTATAACATCACTCTGGGTTCTTGACTAGCTTTTTTAGCATGCTGTCTGTGCAGATGCTTGCAAAGAGACAAAGTCCTGTTAGCCAGACACAGAGCACCAGCCATACCTGAGCACAGCAAAGCTGCCATGCAGGAGCTAGCAGTGGGTCAGAAAGTGATCTGTAAATACAAGAATGGCCATTACTACCAGAGCAAATGTGGCGCTAACCACGGCTACGTTTTATGAAGTGGTGTTTGACGACGACTCATTCTATGACAACCTCTTCCCTGAGGATATTAAAAACTGCGTCCACCTCGGTCCACCCACCAAAGGGTGGAAGAAAGGAACCTCCAGCAGATCCAGACTTAGGCAGGGGCAGCCATAGTGACAAAAAACTCGCTATGGAAGAGAGTCCACAGTTATTAAAAATTGCAACACAACTAAGGGAGGATTCAGAGTCACCTGATCCAGCTATAACTATATGCGTTATCAAAAGAAAACCTTTAAACCTAATCTTGAAAGTAGAGAGGGTATCTGTCTCCTGAATCCAAACTGGAAGCTGGTTCCACAGAAGAGGGGCCTGAAAGCTGAAGGCTCTGCCTCCCATTCTACTTTTAAATACTCTAGGAACCACAAGTAAGCCTGCAGTCTGAGAACAAAGACATCTACTGGGAGTCAGGAAGTCTTTAGGGCCTGACAATAACCTGATAATAATGAATTACAGTAGTCCACCCTAGAAGTAATACATGCATGAACTAGTTTTTCATAATCATTCTGAGACAGGATGTTTCTGAGGGTTCTATGCAGTTCTACATACCTGTGTAATATGCACATTGGAGGGCATACCTGGTCAAAAAAGATTGAATCCTCACAGTATTACTGGAGACCAAGGTAATGTTATCCAGATTATTTGGTTGAACACTGTATTTCTAAGATATTTATTTAGGGCAGAGTAAGACAAGATGAGATGAGACAAGGCGAGATATGATACAATCCAATGCAAAACAATAAGATAGCCTTTATTAGTCCCACAGCTGGAAAATTCACATCCTCAGTTTTATCTGAATTTAGAAACAAGAAACTAGTGATCTTCATGTCTTTATGTCTTTAAGACATTCCTGTAGTTTAACTAAATGGTAAAGTATGAATCATCTGGCTTCATGGATAGATAGAGCTGGGTATCATCTGCAGCAATAAAAATGTATGCTATGCCTTGCTATACTACATGCTTACCCTAAGCATGTATTATTTAAATGAAATTGGTCCGAGCATGGAACTCTGTGGACCTCCATAGCATAAAGGGAATAAATTTTCCAAACTCAGTCTGAACTAAGATAAGATGAGATGAGATGAGATGAGATAAGATAAACCTTTATTAGTCCCACATGTGCTAAGTTTGTTTGGCCACAGCAGAAAGTGGACAGTACAAAGTTAAGAGCAGCAAAAATTAAGAAAAACAATAGAATAGAATAAAATAGAATAGAATAACATACTATACAAAATAAAATAAAATTCTATATAACATAGAATAAAGTACTATACAATACACACACATACAGGGAGTGCAGAATTATTAGGCAAATGAGTATTTTGTCCACGCAAGAAGCGTGTGGAAAAACCAAGGCGCAAAATAACTGCCCATGAACTGAGAAAAGTCAAGCGTGCAGCTGCCAAGATGCCACTTGCCACCAGTTTGGCCATATTTCAGAGCTGCAACATCACTGGAGTGCCCAAAAGCACAAGGTGTGCAATACTCAGAGACATGGCCAAGGTAAGAAAGGCTGAAAGACGACCACCACTGAACAAGACACACAAGCTGAAACGTCAAGACTGGGCCAAGAAATATCTCAAGACTGATTTTTCTAAGGTTTTATGGACTGATGAAATGAGAGTGAGTCTTGATGGGCCAGATGGATGGGCCCGTGGCTGGATTGGTAAAGGGCAGAGAGCTCCAGTCCGACTCAGACTCCAGCAAGGTGGAGGTGGAGTACTGGTTTGGGCTGGTATCATCAAAGATGAGCTTGTGGGGCCTTTTCGGGTTGAGGATGGAGTCAAGCTCAACTCCCAGTCCTACTGCCAGTTTCTGGAAGACACCTTCTTCAAGCAGTGGTACAGGAAGAAGTCTGCATCCTTCAAGAAAAACATGATTTTCATGCAGGACAATGCTCCATCACACGCGTCCAAGTACTCCACAGCATGGCTGGCAAGAAAGGGTATAAAAGAAGAAAAACTAATGACATGGCCTCCTTGTTCACCTGATCTGAACCCCATTGAGAACCTGTGGTCCATCATCAAATGTGAGATTTACAAGGAGGGAAAACAGTACACCTCTCTGAACAGTGTCTGGGAGGCTGTGGTTGCTGCTGCACGCAATGTTGATGGTGAACAGATCAAAACACTGACAGAATCCATGGATGGCAGGCTTTTGAGTGTCCTTGCAAAGAAAGGTGGCTATATTGGTCGCTGATTTGTTTTTGTTTTGTTTTTGAATGTCAGAAATGTATATTTGTGAATGTGGAGATGTTATATTGGTTTCACTGGTAAAAATAAATAATTGAAATGGGTATATATTTGTTTTTTGTTAAGTTGCCTAATAATTATGCACAGTAAATTTTCTCTGATTTCAGTTTTTTAAAAAAAAAAAAATTTAAAAAGAGGGGGGGGAAAAGATTTTGATGGTATCCTCCTCACTCAAGTTTCTCACCTGCACACACAGATATCCCCCTAAAATAGCTAAAACTAAAAACAAACTAAAAACTACTTCCAAAAACATTCAGCTTTGATATTAATGAGTTTTTTGGGTTCATTGAGAACATGGTTGTTGTTCAATAATAAAATTATTCCTCAAAAATACAACTTGCCTAATAATTCTGCACTCCCTGTATATAGATATATATATTAGGGGTGCAACAATACTCGTATCGATATTGAACCGTTCGATACAGTGTTTTCGGTTCGGTACGCATATGTATCGAACAATACAAAATTTTTTATTTCTTTTATCAACTTTTCTTCTGCCGATGCTGTCTCTGTTGAGCGCTCAGTGGATCTGCGTTCGGCTACTCCGCCTAGGCTGCACTGTCGAGTGCAGCGCATGCTAGCAAGACAGAAGCTAAGCTCGTTGCAACATGGCAACTGCCTCAACGCTACCCAAAATTGACCCCCCACACACACACCCACACACCCACACCCTCATTCAGATCTGGCGTTTGGAACTATCTTGGTTTTCATGTGAAGCATGACCCTGATGGTAAGCGCATCATGGACAAAAGTAAAACAGTATGTCTGATGTGCCACGCAATGCTCAATTGGTGGGAACTAGTGCGTTAGCGCAGTTAGCGTGTTGATGCCGTCCAGCCCCACGCACGGGGCGATCCGCGGTAACTCGTTAACAGAGATTTGCCGCGTTATGGCGTTAATGTCATTTTAACGAGATTAACGCTGACAGCACTAGTGGGAACACAACGAATATGACTGCACATTTACGCCGACAACATCCTAGTGCAAAGACAAGTGGAAGCAGACAAAAACAAGCACGCATGCTACAAACTTTACGCGAGTCATTTAGACAGCCGTCAGCACATGATTCTCCTTATGGGGACCTGATATGTTCAATATGCTGCTGAGAATATACCCCAGAAGAAGCGTATAGTATAGCTTTTATTTTGGAAAGAGCCATTTCTCTGTAATAAACTCTCCTTTTCCAAAGATGAGTGATTCCTCGATCAGATAGATTTATTTTTTATTATTATTTTGTTGTTTCAGCAACATTAAATTTAAAAACTGTACTTTTGAGTTGAAATATCTATTTATAATTTTAATAAACGACAAATTAAAAAGGCATGAACATTTTTTTGTATCGAAAAAATATCGAACCGTGACACCAAAGTACCCTGGCCCTGGCGACCTGTCCAGGGTGTACCCCGCCTCTCGCCCTATGACAGCTGGGATAGGCTCCAGCGCCCCCGCGACCCTGGAAAGGATAAGCGGAAGCGAATGGATGGATGGATGGATGGACACCAAAGTATCGAACCGAACCGTGAATTTTGTGTATCGTTGCACCCCTAATATATATATATATATATATATATATATATATATATATATATACATATATATATATACATTAGATACAGCTTTTCTGCTTAATAGCACTTGAAAATGGCAGATTAACCAACAGGTTAATGAAAATTGATGACTGTGGGTTCTTCATTATATGAGAAGGGTGCATAGGTAAGAGTGTCATATTTTTTTTAAATCGTTCATTTTAAATATGAAGTCAATATTTTGAGAAAAAAGTAAAAATTGTGAAGATTACAGTTGTTCTTTCAAGATAAAGTGCAACAGCTGCTACACCCTCTACAAAATGCCATGTGTAGAATCGGTTTCAGTAACAAGGGAATTATTTCTCTTTAAAACATAATCACAGTCAGGTTGATCTTCTTACTCTTATTACCGTAGTTTTCGGGTCATAAGCCGCTACTTTTTTCCCCACACTGTGAACACTGCGGCTTATACTGACGTGCGGCTAATGCATATTTTTTTTCATGCGGCCAAAAACATTTTGCCTGGTAACAGTAGACCAATCAAAATGATAAGTAGTATATATACGATATATATTTTTATCGGTTGTTAAGAGACGTTGTAATGTTGTTTGTGCACTGTTCCGTAAAAAAACCATAAGCAACGTAATTTGTGTGTTACCGATACGTACGTATACTTAAAGGTAGCCGTGTTACAGGCGCTGTTCGAGGAAAAAAAGCTTTTGCAGTATGTATTTTTGTATGTTACCATAACGTTTATGTTACCTTACGGATTAAATTAAACATTAAAAATCCTCACGTGTAATATTTCTGTGTAAATATCTCATATTACAAGTGAAACGCATACGGCTTAAAATCCGGTGCGGCCTGTACAAGTACAAAATTGATTTTCTTTCTACAATTAGAGCATGCGGCTTTTAATCAGGTGCGCTCTGTAGTCCGGGATTTACGGTACTCATCTTATTACGATAAGTAATAAGACGTTGAAGACATGGTGCAATCTGGTCATAAGGATAAACTACACAAACGTGGAATAGTTGGCTGGATTCGTGCAAAATGAAATGGCTGGCAATGGACAGTTGCAAGGATGGTTACACTCTCGTGCAGTAAAAAGGGTGCATGTTGTAATACAAGACACAATAAGAGAGCTGACCAAGCTGCTTCACTAACTCAGCAACACGAGGCATCTTGTAGAGGGTACAGTAGCCATGGAAGTTGTTTGGCTGGAAACTTAAATCAAATCAAATTAGTAATTCTATTATGAAAATAGTAACAGTACTATTAAACTAGTATGTGCAGACTCATCTGAAATGAACTGTTGGATTGTAGAGCAGTTATTTTGGTCTCCAGTCCATCTTTGTGTTATGACATAAGGCACATTTCTGTGTTTTTAATAGCAATCTTCCAGAAGATTAGAAAAATATGGAGTGAATTACAGTGAGTTGGTTGATTCTGATTTTTGTTTTGCTAAAATTCACTTGGGTCCTGTTCTTTCTTAATAGTTGATATAAATTGTGGGATGCCATTCAACATTTTCAGCCATTTTCAGCCATTTTAGGTCATATTTGCCAGCATTAAACCTTATACTATAAAATTCTAAATTCAAATGTGATGTATTATGAACGATAGATATGTTTGAGAATTGTCAGAACAGTTGACCCTCAATCTGTGACTGCGACAGTTAGTTTGCACAAAAGTTAAGGCATGAACAGCACATTAGCAGAATAACAGCTACGTTAGTGTGCTTAGCACTAGGGTGCAAGGATTTTCAGTCTGTCAGTGTTCAGAGTGGTTGTGCAGACTCAAGAAGTTGGACCTACATCTACAAGCTTGTAGCATGACAAAAGACAAGCAGTAATGAAGCCTGTGTAGATGGCTCACTCTTTCACGATTTAGTCTTAAATACTTATCAGATATTCTATTGTAATTCAGTACTCAACACTGACTGTGAGCTCTGGTTGTGGATATTTCCTGGTTATTGATTTTTTTGTACGAACTGAATTCAACTAACTTAGCTTAACGCATTCAGAAGCTGGTCTTGGTGGTAAAATAAAAAAAGAAAATGCCTGTTAAACTGACTTGGACAACTACAGGGTCGACTAGGAAGTTTAATTAAACAAGGAATTACAGGATTAGTGTGAGGTTCCCAGTACAGGCCACTGGAAGAGTCTCAGGGAGAATATGTTTTTGTATTCCCCCTAACTCCCACCCCCCAACCCTCTGCCAAACACTCCCACTAGAGAATTGTCAACGGATTACATGTGGCCACAGGACATGCTGCTGCATTAATTAAATCAATTCTTTCAACATTTATTCTCTTCAAAGGTTTGTTTTCCTAAAGACCAAGGTAAAAAAAATAATAATGAAAAAAATATATTTATACTTCTCCACATTTCTAAAGTAAGTCTCAATATACCGTATGTGTTATATTCGTAGCTGGTAGGTTTGTGAAGGAGTGGGGTAGGAGGGATTGCTGCAAAGCAATTTGGCACTAACTCAGCATGACAACACTTGAGGCCACTGGGATCACTTTCCAAAAGGCACCTCAGAGTCCTCGGGGTGCTGCTGTGACAGGATAGACTCTATTTGTTTTCCCGCCACATGCTGCTAGATTTAGGGCAAGAGAAGGGCAGAGGTGGCAGCAAAATGTGAAAGAAATGTGAATGAAAATGTGAAAGAAAAGAAGCATCCTCGCTGAGAAAACTGGCTATGGAGCTTGCATTTTTTCTTGTATATCTACTTTTTTTATTCACCTTACTACCAAAGCAGTTACTTTATGTTTGTGGTGAACATATTTACAGTGCAGAAGGCTGATGGTTTTTGTAACAGCAAAGATGATGAGCAATATTTTTAAAGTGCACTACACAATAGTAGCAGCATTTGCAGACTGTTTGTGTCCGTCCAGGTTGTGAGATCATTCTGTTGGTTTGATTTCTGACATCACGCCATTTCACTGAAGAACATGATGTAGAGTGTGCCAGCTGTAGAAATGTAATTAAAACTTTTAGAAGTACTTTTTATAGTACCACAATTTGGTAGTTAGCAAATGTTTATTAGTATTTATCAGTATACCAAAACAATCTCTCTGTCTCTATCCACTTGGGCTAAATTGTGTATTTTAAAATAAATGTGTTTCATGTATACATTTGGTAGATGGAGTCGAACTTCCTGAATATGGCACCTTTTTTGCTCTAACGATTAGGTAAGTTCTGATTATACATGATGATGAAACTTTGTGCAAAGTACAGACTCATTTTCATTTTTATCTAAAGGGCTTCCAGTAGGTCTCATAAAGTGCTATATAAATGCCAGTGTACTTTCATGTACCATTCTCACCACTACAGGCAATTAAGTCAGTAACACAAAGTCTTTTAGTCACAAACAAGCTCCATAACTGCATGAAAATTACAATCAAAAGGATGAGGAACTGTATCTATGATTCAACTTGAATTTCTCTCCTGAGAACAGATTCCATATAAAATACAGTGCATGAGAATTAATTTATATTATTTTATATAAGGCAGAGCTGTAAGTCACTGAGAATTTCATTGAATTTGACATGTAAAAAAAAAGACTGCATAGCACAGTGTGATCTTCAGTGTTGCAAATGGCATCTTGAACACCATTGGAGGTTTGGTATCACATGCTAGCAGCTGCTCCATGCTTGCTTTGGAAAGCCGCACAATAAGAATCCCCAGCATGGATGAGACTAAAGTTTGACAGGCCGGTGGATCAGGAGGGTCAGCTCCTCTTTTCAGCTGATAATGGAAAGCAGAGATTATGGTAATGAGACAGACGCCTAGAGCCGATAGAGGGGCTAAACCTGGACTTCATCTTTGTCCACGCCAGATCTCCCGATTGGCATGCTATGACTTATCTGTAGAATGGGAGTGTGATGTAGCTCCCCAGACACATGCACCCTCACACATTCACGCACAGGGTTACACATGTGCAGCTATAACAAACACAAGAAGAGCAACGTTTTTGTTACAGAGTGAATACAACCAGCACTGAAACACATCCAAGCTTTTATGTTTTATCTTGCATTGCACACAATGACATGCAGTGCATCTCCCTTGGGAAAGTCACTGAACTCCAATACTAGAAAGTATTTGAAGGCATAAAATAAAGTGCTGTATGGATGTGTGCAGGTGTGTGTGTGCATGTGTGTGTTTTGGTAAATATATTATTTTACATTTTCATAACATAAAATTGGCAAAATGTTCTTTATAAACAAATCCCAAAGATTATGTTTGCATATTATTTTTACTGTATCATCGTATATATTTGTAATAATCTTTAACTATATGAAGCAAACTATTCCAATTATTGGGTTTACTAAATGTAGAAGTGAAAGATACCTGTCACATGTTTGCAGAGGTATAAACAACTGTTTGGGGTTCACAGAAAAGGCCTTCTAAGGCATTAATATTTTGATATGCCCAACAGATATAATGCAACACATTTGCTGAAAGAATGCAGTGTGAAAACAGTCGATCTGATGGACAATAGTCATGATATTGTTACCCATTTTGACCAAGACATGGGGACAAAGACTAACTGCTCTGGAGAGCTACATGAAACTAATTATGGGTCATTGAGAAAATCATATTAGTTCCAGTGTAATTACACCCAGGATCTGCTTTCAGTTCAGCTCAATAGTCTCTGACCAGTTAAACAGACTGCTGGCTCAACAGTTAATGAATTTTATTATTGAAAAACAATGTGTTTTTTTTCTCATAATGGAATATTAATGTTGCTGTTTGGTCCTCTGCGGGTCTGTTTGCATGTTAGAGAAATAAGTGGCCTGTTAGCATCTTTCTTTTGTTCATTGTCTCAGTTTATTTATGGCCTGCTTGGGCTATGGGCACACCTGAGCCAGAGCAAAATGCATTTGTTTAGCTTTAGTTAACTTTAGTATTAGTATTTACTGAGAACAACAATCATCTGCAAAGAAAGAAATGTCTGAAATCATCTAGCACTTAACAAGTCTTTACAAACCGTAGTCACAGAGTGATTATGGTAAATGGACTGATAATTATATAGTGCTTTTCTACTCTCCCATTCAAACAAGCGCTTTTCTATGCTTAAGTTTTCTCTACCGAGGATTCACACAAATCCATACTCCAATGCATGCATTGGAGAGCAACTTGGGGTTGCTAGGTTATTTTGCCCAAGGATATTTGGCATGCAGCCTGCAGCAGCCAGGGACTTCCCATTAATAGATGACCTGCTCTACCTCTGGAGCTACAGCCACCCCAAGATGATATGATATATACAGCACTTTGCTAAGACACAGCCACACTGATTCTCACACTGGGGGCAACTTGGGGTTTAGTATCTTGCTGAAGGACCTTCTGATATGTGAATCACACACACACACACACACACACACAAAAGAAAATACACTACAGACAATACTGATAGATCCACATAATTATGGAGTCTGCCATAATATTACTGAGATATATCTTAAAGCAGGAAAACTAATGCCCTAACTGTGTCAATACCACAATGAGACTATACCATTAGCAAGTCTTAATTTAATGGCACACTTTTAAGTATTAGTCATGTGATCTAATGGATACTGTAATTAGCATAGAAAGGATTTCCTTCATTTGTACAGTTTGTATCATCTATTCCATATGCCAGCTCTAACGGACTAATTAAAAAGAGAGGATACAAAGTTCTACTTGCTGACTCTTTCTTGTCCTACGCAGGTGAACAGATTTAGGAGGTGTATGAACAAATGGAAATAAACTAAAATGGAGAGGTGCTGGCTGTGGCTCTTTTAGCCATCATGTCTTAGCACAAAGTAGGCTTCTCTTAAATAACAGTTGCCCAGGAGCCTCCTGAGGCCTTTTGAAGGTGAGAGGTATAAAAGGAGCACCTCATCGGGGGGGCATTGGACATAAAGACAATAAAAGACCCTGTCACACTCTGCAAGATTTCAGTAAACACTTTCAAAATGATTTACTAAAGCTGTGCAGTGAGCAAAGTGCAGCCTGCATAATCGAGGATGAAAGAGGTAAAATGGTGAAGAGAGAGAGAACAAAATATTCATGTTCATATTTTTAACTAATATTGTTTATGTGAAAGACTGAAGTATATGAATCTAAATGTTTCAGCATAGTTCATTTAGCATGGTTAGACAATGCTCAGTCATTAGTATAAATGCACTGTTTACGAGCCAAAATAAATCAGCAATTAAAGAACAATCCTCATTAAATGTTGCAAACTCTACTAAGAATATTCCTACAAGGAAGTCTTAGCTGCTTCCGTCCTGAATGTGTAAATACATTTTTTGAAGTTTACTGTAAAATCAGCTAGAGGTTCATTTCATTTTTGCTGGGATGGCTCTTTTCATTTATGTATGCCTTTACCAACAATACAAGTCCTTGAATTGCTGCTCTAAACACTAAGCTAATTGAGGCCAAAGCCAAAGTTTGAAAAATTATTCAAAAATCACAACAGAAAGTACAATATAATCTGCCAATTGGCATCAGGAGCAGCTTTGTCAACAAAGGCTTTAAATGCAAACCCAAATGGGCAAAATCGAGCTGAAGCAGAGAAGCGCTGCAATGCTGTTGCGCCTCTGCACACACTCCCATTCACACAGTTTAGTATTGTTCCTGCCTTTGTTCCAATACAGCTCCATCACAATAGTATTTAGTCACAACAAATGCAGCAAAAGTGTATAGTAAGCAGCATGAGTGGAGTGCGTGCAGCATAGGCCATGTTAAAGCAGTGAGTGAAATATTTGCCAAAGGATTTAAAAACTCTGCACACTTTCTTTGAAAAATGAATGAAAAAAATCCCAACTTTTGTCGTTTAACTATGGAAAAATATTTGACTGCATCCACAAAATATAGTCTCCCCGAAAGCTATGGGAGCTGTTACAGAAGCCTCATGGTTTGCACAAATGCTGCACAGAACTGGCACTGAACTCAATCCAGCCCACACAAAGACGCTGGCTTTATCAGAGCATTATGTCTTAGCAAACTGCTATTAATGCAAAGTCTTTATCTTCTTTCCTCCCCAGGCACTGGCATGCATGTCTTTATTTAGTAGATAAAAAATAGCCATAAACAAAAATTGCAGACTGTCAATATACATACTGATAGAGATTAGAGCTGGGAGCAAATATAATAATAAGAGGAACTCTTAAGATATTCTCGACACAGTAAAGCCTTCTGGACAGCTGCAGGCTTAAAGAAAGCAGAAAGTTTTAAAGAGCAACAGTATAATCTTATTTTGGAAGAAAGTAGATTAACTATCAGAGTGGTGCAAAGAAAATGAAGCGATTTGTGCTTGCTGACCATCTTTACAGATTTCAGTTAAAAAGCTCTGATGTGCTTGTAGGAGATGGAGGAACAGGTGAGGTTTTCCTTTGTACCTTCTTTGCTCGTGCCACCATTGTGCAAATGTGGGTCACATGTCAAATGCGCTCTGAATTATACAGTCAGAAATCAGTTCAATGCCAAATGTTTATAGCTGACAGTAAAAAATTTTCTTCATAGTTTGACACCAGGACTGCGTGGATTACTAATAGAAACTGTTCCAGTTTTTCTTTTATCCAGAAGCAGCAATAATACTAAGCCTCTTTCATTTAATAAAATAAAATAACAATGGTTTGAACTTCACCTCCAGATGGGAGCAAATGCACCCATCTCAAAACCTAAACCTGTCAGACTTCCCTACTTGTTTTAAGGCTTTAACCATTAAGCTTACCGTTAAGGCCTATGATACAGAATGATAGTCTCTTGAAATTTTTTTCTACAAACAGGAGGAAATTTGTAAAACCAAACTATAGCATGAGTATTATGGTAATAAAAGAACAAATGCAACAGAGGGATTCACCTCAACACCTGGCTGGACAGCGTCAGAATTTAGAGTGATTCATCTACTAATTGAAACGTTGGTGATTTGATCCCCAACTCCTCCAGTGTCCTTGCATTCATTAGAGTGTGTGTGTGTGTGTGTGTGTGTGTGTGTGTGTGTGTGTGTGTGTGTGTGTGTGTAAAAAGCACTACGTATTCCATTTACCATTTACACACATGCTATACTACCAAGTCAAGGACTCAATCTTATTTACCAGGCCCCTTAATTATCTGACTAAAGCTTATTGAGCACTATATGGGCGCTATTTTGACCTTTTAGTTAGGAGTGGTCCGATTGAATTGTGGACCAATGTGCTGAAAATGTCTGATTTTCAGTATTGCAGAATATATGACTACACTTGCTTGACATTCATTTTTGGAATCAGAATCATATTTTCTCCATCCCATAGAATGTGGAAAACAACGGGGAAGTCAAAAAGGGCCTCGTTTAGGCTTGAGTGAATATTTATATTAATAATATAATAATATTTATTTGCAAATTATCACACAGCACTGTGAGGAAGGTCGTGTGATATGCTAAATATTAAATATATTGTCATACCTATAAGTGTCATGTTCCTGAGTCTGGTGACCGAGTGTTTATATTTTTGATTGTTGATATTCTTTGATTCAGTTAGTTTTTGGTGATTCTTTGTTTTTGTCTCTGCGTCTCCCCTGTGTAACACGTTTCTTGTCTAGTCTCACCAGTCTCTATGTTTGTGCATTTCCTGTGTCTCTCAAGTCAGTTGTGTCTCCTTGTCAAGTCTGCGTCTCTGTGCCTATCTATACCTATAAGCCTAGTGTTTTCCTCTGCCCGTTGTTGTCGAATGTCGTGTAAGTTTCTCAGTGTTTCTGTTTCCATCGTTCCTAGTGTTTAGTTCTTTGTTTCCATGTTCAAGTTTTGGCTTGTTTTTCGTAAGTTTGTTTTATGGATAATTTTCCCAGCAAATAAAGCTGCCGCTCTAAGTTTACGTTTCTGTGTACCAGTCCTGCATTTGGGTCCTTCATCCACAATAAGTGCTCCGATTTGGGTTTAGGAAATTGAATGCAAAACAAGCTGTACTCCAACCACTCTAAGAGCTCGTCAGCCTAACTTTAAAACGTGAAATCTTAATAACATTTACAGTCACCATCATTGTGACAGGAAAATGTCAAATTCTGATTCATGAGGACTGAAATATTTGTAATGGACCCATTACCTGTAGTCTAGATCATACTACAGGTAATAAATTATCCAAAGTCTCCTTCCAGACACTGATTGGAAAAAGTAAAATACATAGTGTTACAGAGTCTCATATTATTTACTGTGACCTTGTGACGCTATACCAACAGCTATCTGATCAATATGGGAAATCAGACATTTGATGGGTCCTAGATTGTTCCTGTGACCTTTATATCATAATGAAGAGGCCAACACATCAGACTGGACTAAATGTTAAAACATAACAAGGGCGTAGATTTGGCATGGACGGAAGGGACATGTCTCCACCAATATCCAGCGATTATTGAATTGTCCCCACCAATAATTTGATTTCTTCGAGTAAAGAAAAACAAACCCGATAGAAAGAAAAAAAACGATCTGTCAACGTCTCATTCACCCAGCGGTGCAGAAAGAGTTAAATTACGTTCTCTACTGGAGTCCTACCTCATGTGACAAATATGCCGATGTGATTGGCTGTGCCTTTCAGGGAGCTCTGTTTAGTGTTAGCAGCGGCAAGCCTGCGCTGCGAGGACCTGCAAGGAGGAGAGGAGGATGGCAGCAAAAAGGAAGAACCTGAATATAAGAAAGTATTTTTCAAAGAAACCTGTAAGTCACTTAAAGCCAAGTTCACTCATAAAATGTGTCCGTCATAATAACGTTACAGGCTATGCTAGGCTTTGGCCCACATCAGTCTAAAATTGTATGTAACCATGAATAACGTGTTTTGGAAACTAACTGCACAACAGGCAGCACTATTAGTTATCTCAGTCTCAGAGTAGCATTTCTAATTTTGATTGAAACTGTCAGAGAAAACGGCAGCCTCAGGCAAGCCAGGATATTAGTTTACAGAGGATGTTAAAATTATATGTCTAACGTTAAAATGTTGGTGACACAATAATTTAATCCTAATGGCACTGATATATTCATAGGGTTAATTTTTGAGACAAAATATCATGAGGTAGTCATGATTTTGCAAATATTCCACCTTGTAGTGCAGTTTGCACAAATTGTTTTAAAAATGCACTCACACTACAAACATTACTGATGAGTCAAGATCTGCACAAATTGACAGAAACACTGACGCAGCTACACATTTTATTCTTATTGTCATGTATGTGCTATTTGTCAGGTGACAGAAGAACCAACAGAGCTCAGAGAGTAATGGTGATACAAGATCACAGGTGAAATTGGATGATGACTTGGTGGTTTATTACTGTATTTGAAGCACATGTGTGACTGCATGTATTTGGAATGTCTCACTGTTATTCATCAGAAGAGGCAAAGTCACAGGTCACTGACTGATGATTTGGTGCTATAGATTAACTAGTATTTATTATCATGACAGTTGTTAGGCTGCTGATGTAAATTGATTCATTAGTGTACATTGGACAAAGAATCTGAATTGACATATCTCACTTTTTATATGGCACAAATCAATGTGTTATTTTATCAGGTGGCAATATGTTCTAGTGCAGTCAGAGGGGAAGAGCCAGGGCCAAAGGTGAGGCACATCAAGCACAGAATAATAATTTTAATCTGAGGATAAAACGCATGTACTGAGGCTGAAAGAAGCTTCAGTGCTCTCAGAAGACTAAAAAGATGGCTAAGTTTAACAGTGGCTCAAATGAGATTAAACAATGCTGCTGTATGTCCACCAGGAGAGACTGGACAGTGTAGATGTAAAACCAATATGCCAGCAGTTTATCTCAGTTAACGAGAGGAGCAGGCATGTGTTTGGCTCCTTCACATACTGGACATTGAGTTGTTGTGTGGGGCACCAGTAGTCCATGTCTGTTGCTGTAACAGTAGTTCATGTTTAGAATATAAAATCCCAGCTCACTGATTTGATCGGGGCATAATGTTGCTTAGAGATCTTTTACTTTGTGGTAATCTTAGATGAGTAGTTTTATGGACAAAAACCACCAGGTCATTCAGTGTTCCCTTAGTGCTAATGTATAAGACATGTTGGTGTACTACAACTGAAGTAATGTTGTTAAGTCCTTAAAGTCATATTCTTTTATTGTCATGACTGTATTTTAAGCTATTTTTATGATATCTGATTTATATGGAATATGGCTAAAGTAAACTAAATTCTAAAATACTTACTCAGTCATTTGTTTAATAGTGATTTAACATCATATAATTCACATCTAAAAGTATGAATTGTAATTTTAAATTGTTTAAAAGCATGTAGAATAGCATATGTAGACAAGTATATTTCTCCTTTTTTTATTATCAAGAAGCAAAGACAAAAAGGGGAAAAAAAGAGAAACAGGGCAGGGTTTGGTGGTTGAATCATCCGTCCCCACCAATGCCAAAACCAAATCTATGCCCTTGAAACATAATAACCACACTTTTATGAAATGACACATTCTTTGTGAGAGAAAAGCAGGAGCACTGAGAGCAAACCCACACCGGAGAACATGCAAAGACTGCGGCCATTTCAGAAGCCTCAGTACAGTAGTAACAGCTGGAACTTCCAGTTTAGTGAATGAATTTTGAATTCAAGTTCAGTCACAAAAAAAACCTAAAATGTGTAAATCAGCAGCAACACTGAGGCAGAGGGGGCTGCTCTTCTTCTATTTTTTCAGAGGAAAAAAAGGAGATCAATATATATATATGACAAGAAACAGTAACTGACTGAAAAAATCTCAATCCATTATCATTTATAAAATAAATGTTCTCTCAATTTGCAACGAATCTGTTGTTGAACTTAAAATGCCACAACAGTGACATCTGCTGATATCAGGGGGGCAGGATCTCTTCTTATAACTGAATACAGTTGGCTGTTTTTATTCATTCATTCCCTCTTAATAAGTACGACAGCTCAAATCATGGACAAAGGGAGGATGTCCTTCCTTGCCAATCAACAACCACAACAAAAAACTGACATCACATATGTTTAAACACATGACTAAATATGACATTTTATCTGTTCCTTTTCAGAAGACATTTTCTTTATTAGTCCCAACAATTAGCTCAGTGTAGTTAGCTAGCAGCAGCAGCTCTGCACTGAGAGTACAGCCTTGGACCTTGCCGTCTCAGCTACCTGGGTTGAACCCAGTCGTCCCTCTCACCTGTCGTTGGATCCATATGAGAGGAGCGGGGTATGGTCAAGTATTGTGTATGCATTTTTATCTTGCTGACTGGACTTTTTCTGCTCCTAAAAGATCTAGAGAAGACCTTTATACCAACCCTGCTCTTAGAAGAGTGCATGCAACAGAATTTATTACATCTACAAAGGTATTCCTCCAATGTGAAGTGAATTAACATAATTAAGTAACATAATATGTTTTGCATGCATTGCATGAAAAATTAGAAAAATGTAATCAAGTTTTATTTATGGACAAAATTTTGCTTTTTAGAGCTGTCAGGATATTTGTATTTTCAATGTCAGATCCATTCATTAAATTAAATATTATATTTCTTGTAATTCTTTGTAAACTCAAAGACAGTGGTGTTGTATGGTGTCATTATTGTACACATGGATGTTTGCCATAAAAATAGAGGCCTCAGACATTAGTGAATAAGAAAAGAATGGCAGAATTCAAAGAAAAGGCAAAGAAAAGATTGCAATAGACCAGGGGGGTCAAACTCATTTATACTGTGGGCCACACTCAGTCTCATTCACTTTGACCCCAAGTGTGCTGAACCAGTGAAACTCTTTCTATCAGTGTAAAGAAGTTGCATATTTAACTACTGATACAGCAGAAAGCTCTCAGCACAACTCTTTAGACTTTAATGATAGGAAATAAACATACAAAATGACAGAAAAAGTTCTGGTAGCTTATTGCCCAGACTCTTCAGTTTTTGTTTGGTTTTGGGGGGTTTTAACTGTAGTTATAAAAAAAACCCCAGAAATTTCTGTAGCAGAAAGTGAAAAAAAGAAAGTTTTTGTTATTTAATTGTTTATTGCTTTAATTGTTATGGGAGGTTTTTATCAGTAGGAAAACTTGTGAAAATAGAGTTAAAAGTCCAAAATTTCTGCTTGTTTGTTGTGAGCAGCAGATCAACCAAGAATTATAAATGGCTTCTCGTGTACATTCAGGCCTGAGAGACTTATTTAGACACTCTTTGCTACAGGCAGACATTTCTGCATCTCTGCCATTCAAAAACACTTTTTTATATTTATATATATTATTAGTAGTAGTATATTATTATGTATTATTATATTTATATATATTTATATGAAAGTTATATGATACCCTTATTTTTATGCATTTGTTACTACTAAGGAGAACACACGAGGCCTGGACAAGTTTTTTTATTGTTTTGTTTTGTTTTTTGTCTTGCACAATGGAAAATGGCTGAAAATAAAAGTGGGTATCCCTTTATCTAGCTCCTAATTTTATAAATTAGGAGCGATCGTGGCTCAAGAGTTGGGAGTTCGCCTTGTAATCGGAAGGTTGCGGTTCGAGCCCTGGCTCGGACAGTCTCGGTCGTTGTGTCCTTGGGCAAGACACTTCACCCGTTGCCTACTGGTGGAGGTCAGAGGGCCCGGTGGCGCCAGTGTCCGGCAGCCTCGCCTCTGTCAGTGCGCCCCAGGGTGGCTGTGGCTACAATGTAGCTTGCCATCACCAGTGTGTGAATGTATGTGTGAATGGGTGGATGACTGGATATGTAAAGCGCTTTGGAGTCCTTAGGGACTAGTAAAGCACTATATAAATACAGGCCATTTACCATTAATTCTCCAACATGATGGAAATGCAGCCAGATGCTGCTCATTTTATGGTTTTGCTTGTTTTTGGCCCACAAGCTTGCATTTGCACCTGGCCTGTACTACTACACTTGTCTTCAGAACATCTGCCATCCTTCCTTCTTTCACATAATGGTATGATCCAAGTCTGTCTGTACATGCGATTGCTCGCATGGTGTGCCAATCAAAATGAAATCCTGCCTCTGTCTGCATTAATTCTCAGTAGGACTGAAGATTTGGCTCCCACATACTGAGGGGCCATTAATTACTGACACGGGAAATTATCTCGCGGGCCAGATATAATTGTATAGCGGGCCGTATGTTTGAGACCCCTGTAATATACAGTTTATTAATTAATGGAATAATTAGCTAGGGTATTTGTATTATTGTGTTGTGTGACTTCACGCTTCAGAGAAGTTGGCTTTCCTCTCTTATGCAAGGTCCTATATCTCCCTCTGGGTTATTTAAAGGGCCCATTAATGCAAATGAACAGAGCGCTCATATCTTTCATTTTACCTAGAGCTTTCTTCAGCCGAGTTACACTGCTATTATTGTTTTATCATTAACTATTTTCATGCAGTTGAGTTGAAACCATGTCATTATTAGGTAATGTTTGCTGCAGGCAGTCCAGAAAGGCCATTTTGGTAAAATGCTTCCCTAGAAGTTCTGCTATACCTGCTGCTTGAAGTTGCTGTAAGAATTCTTCTAATTCTAATAATAGAGAGTAGAGAGTTGGCCACAGCGATCCCTCCCACTGCAGTTGCATATTCATTCAAAACAGAAGCATTAGAAATGCCGATCAGCTCACCAGCACAGACCAGAAGCCTTTCAGCATTTTGCTGTTGTCTAGCTCAATCGTATCACTTTGAAGGAGTCTATTCAGAGGTATTCATGCATCTGCCTTCGGGCTACAATGGCAGCCACTTTATAAACTGTCAGCCTGCTTGCCTCAAGCCTTCGGTTCATATTGTTTCCTTTCTTTAATAGACTTGGAGGAGTTCATCAACTCCTTCAGTGGCAAATGCAGGCACAGAATAGCAGGCTGCCCTCCTAGTCCATTTCAAACCAGGTTAATTTTTCTTTCTTCTCATCCTGTCAGCAGCCCACAACATACACAAAAGTTGTTTCTGCAGACTTGCTCATGCCTGCACACAACAAACACACAAAACATTTAGCAGTCTGGGCAAAAGCAAATTCTTCGAATCAAGATATTTTTTCAAATTAAAAGACATAAATATAGGCACAGAGACAAGGAAGATTAATTAAATTAAATTAAAGTGTAATTTTGATCAAACTCATGTTTTGATGAAAATGTGAATATTTTGTTATCCCATCCACAGTCATTGCGTGTCAGCCGAAATATGAAATTACAGCAAATTTTGGACCGGTTTGCGTGCCATTTTTGTTTTGATGTGCTTTAATTAGAGTTAAACACAATCAGAGAATAAATCACTACTACTGCTGAGGCTGTTCTCATGGGTCAGGTTGTAGTAACACCAACTAAGAACCCCATTCTGTGCTAATCGAAACCTTTAGACTTCTCTCAGAACAAAGTGAAAAAAGATTTTTGTGCAAAGAGCTGCAGCAGATCCATTCACTAATCCAAGGTTACTAGCGTGACAGAGTGTGGTCCCTCATGAAGCCACAGTGTGAACAATGCTGTTTCCACCATGACCAAAGACTGCTAAAGATTTGGCTCGAATTATTTTTATTGCAGTGATAGAGAAATGGCTGATAATCCACTTTCATTCCTATAAACAGAGTGAACATTTGCGCACCCACCAACGAAAACATTGTTAGGCCTTTATACCCAAATAATCTCTGTTTATTTAAGGTCGTTTTTTTTAGCCAGTAACAATGAATAAATGGTGTTTACTAAATGAGATTTACTTCATGAATGTATGGAGAAAACCATGGAAAAGCCACTGACCCTCAGAGAAATTATACTTGCTAAATAATTCTTAGATGATTTCCTAATCATCTAATACAGATAATCACATACTCTGCTCATTTTTGCTTGTTTTATGTTTGTCATAGAATTTAACATTAAACAAATATTAAATAGGCAGTGGGATATTAAAAGATATCAAACCATCTTTTCAGTATTATACTATGATCTTATTCTTTGTATCATCCTTTAATGCAAATCTTTTCTTTTCATGCTTAATTTCACTCATATTAATTAGGCACAGGCCCCAACACTCACACTTAAGATAATATCTGAGAAGTCTGGGTTTTTGGAATTTTTTCCTAGTTTGCTAGGCAACAGGATGATTGCTTTACATGTTTATATTTGTATACTGAACAATAATAGTTAAAATTTTTGCTTTGCAATAAAAAGAGAGAACTGTGGCCTTGTTATTTCTATAAATCCAGATATCTGCTTTGATATGCTTTTTTAATTTTGCTTGAATTGGGAACATTTTCCCCCTAAATCTCAGGGGCATCTCGTTTTTAAAGAATCACAAGCTATATGGTGTTCCTGTATTATAAAGGAAGTGACATTGCAAATCAACATGTAATTTACATAAAAATGCATCCACGCTTAATTTGTAAGATAGTTTAATTTCAAAATAAATTCAGTGGTGCTGCAGATGGAAGAATAACCTAAAAGGCGTTACAAAGCTGCAGCAGTATCTCTGGACCGACTGATTTTGTCAGGGAGCGGTGTCTTTAAAGACAGCAGAGTTTAATCCTACAGCTAGCTGTGAGAAAAGCAAGGTGGAGAAAGAACGTTCTCTGAATGGTCTGTTAGCATACAGCGGAAAGTTTTCCCCTGCAGCCAAATGAACTGGATTAAAGTAGATATTTCCCTTCTACACCCTGACACAGGCAGCTAACAAACCAATCAAGCACATGATTTCAAATGAAGTTCTTAAACCTTAAAAAGGTGAGTGAAATCTTCAAATCTAAAAAGGCTTTTTAAGGTTTCCTCAAATTTATCTTGACATTAAGTGTTTTCCGGCTATGAGGTATTCCACTCAAAAAACATGTAAAACGTTGATCAATAAAATTCATAGAATAATGACACAAGCAATACAAATTCAGAATTAAACTAAAGCTATACAGCCGAGGTATAAGGTTTCTTTAAGGTTTCAGACTGACCAAAGTGTTAACATGGCATCATTTTGTTATAATATTGTTTGTGCAAATATTATATTGCTCTCTTTGAATTTGCGATGTGTATATCCTTTACAAATGGGTTGTTAATGGGATGCCATAGGCTTCTGACTGCCCTCATCCCTGTTTTGCCTGCTTGCTCTTTGTGGACCATTCCTCTTTTGTTGGCTGATCAGCTTCCTATTGGGTTGCCAGACAAGATCCTTGGCATTTGTCGGCAAATGAAAGAAGGATTAAGGGATGGCTACTAAACACTCCATGGCTAAGAAGTGGGCTGCTATTCTCCTATTCAAAGCCTTCTCCCAGTTCAGCAGCTCCCCTTTATATATATTTGTTTTCTCAAAGACAGCATTGAGAAGTCCCCAGTTCTGCAGAAATAAAGGGAAGTCAGGCCGGCAAACATGCTTATAGTTGTTGAAAAGGAAAAGAAATCATACAATTAGCTGCACTCTAAGCACCAACAATTACAATCAAGTGTGATGTTTTCTTGGTGTAAACCTTTAAGATGTTTCATATGTTGAAAGTATTAAATGAATTTATCAACTACCTAACTTGGTGGTAACTGAAATGTCTGAAAGAAGTCGGTGTCTGTTTTAATGAGACTAAAGAAATGGAACCAATACTCATAAATAGGAATAAGAAAATATTAGCAAATCAACTGGTGTAAAAATTGGTATTCTTCTCTGATGTTCTGTAGAACCTGTGGATCCTTCTACTGGTTACTGAATTTGATTCATCCACATTATCATTGTCATCAAAGCAAGCTGCGAAAAACAAAATTAATTTGTGGTCATGTGATACATCGGAACGTCTGTTATACAGAGCATTAGACTGATTATATGCAACATAACAGAATATGTGGAAAATATTCATGTTAAATATCCCGATGCCTTTTTTTAAGGCATGTTTGAACAAGCAATACAATGCACCAAAACACGTGTGAATCACTCCAGAAATAGCAGTCTTCTTTTCACATGTAACCCTTGTGTTGCATGTGAAAGATAAAAATCAGAAAATTCCTCCACATATCGTAAATGAAAACATGATCACTAAAACAACTGAGAAGTCTGACACTTTTACTGATTTACTGCTGAAAACTTTGCTTACGGTAGATGTTATCAAATACTGGAAATACAAACTTGTTTCATCATTTCTTCTGTTAACAACTGTTAAAAAACCTCTAACGCCCACTAATGAAATCACTGTTCTTAGTGGCCGTGGACCCCTGGAGCAACAACTTATATTTAGCACTGTTCATCTTCGATAACAAGTCCTGAACCTGTTTTAATCTGAAACCTTACTGTCACACATTTCTACATTAACTGGCTCACTTTCTGACGTCTGTCTTTCATATTATTAAATATTTCAGTTATTGATCTTTCCACACAGTAAGGCTATTCAAATAAAACGTTCCCATGTTGCTTTCTGATTTTTCCTATTTGCTGTGTGTCTTGTGTTACTGTGCTTTATCCTCTTCCTCTGTGCGTCTGCAGTGACCCAGTTTCCCCACAGGGATCTAATGCTGTCCCTGCCCACCTCCAGAACCTCATCCAACTATGATTCCCTTCATTTCACATGGTGAGAGAGAGGGAGAGCCTAGAAAAAACGCTTCACATAGACAACTGTAATTTTAAAATGTATTTTAAATATTTCTCTGTGGTTTTAAGGAAGGCAGCTATTAATTTAACTATTAAGTTGATGTCATTAGTTTCCAAATAAGCACAATGGTTTTACTCAGACATCACAGAGAGACAGGCCGTCCCTCTGAACAGAGGCATGGCATTAGTGTTGGGGGCACAGAGGGACGGACAGATCCTCTCTCATATAGAAAATGGGCTTTAATTATTACACAGGCAAGCCTGAAGGCAGTGCTGGCTTCAGCGAATGTGATGAAGCCTCATTGTGGCAGTGTCACCACAAATGCTACAAATAATGAAAAGCAGCAGAGGATCAAAGCCTCTAAGCTCCTCACTTTGCTCCAGCAGCTTCATACTTTCCTCACCTACTTTTTCCTCTGCTGTTAAAGTCTGAAACAGAGCAGAGGAAGCGTGCCCTCAGGTCTCCCTCAGTCCACCACAGCTTCAACAGTCAGCATTACAGTGGAAACAGCTTCTGTGAACATATGTGCCTTTTTTTTATACTTACAACTCATAAGGGAGTAAAATTTCACTGTTATGACGCAAAACAACCTCTGCATCCATAATCACAAACTACCAGCATGTCTATATGTTGACTCTTTTCAAAGCTTTAGGGACAGTGTTAGCTGATTCCTAAGTCACTGCACTCTTTTGTCCTTTGGAGGAATGATTTGCTATAAAATCAGTGCATCTTAGGAATGTTTAGTCGAGGGCTACGTGATGATGTTTGTAATGTCATGGTCTCACATCACTGATTTTTTACATTTTCACTAGCAATTAATTTATTTTATCACTCGCAATAAAATCAGTGATCCTTAAGACTTTTGGTTATATTGGATTTTTGTATCACTTTTTTTATCAGTACAATAAAGTGTTAATGTAACATACTATATTGAAATACATTTCAATATTCATACACCGTGAACAAAATTTCATCAAGGATTTTACAAAATTTTATTTACAGTACATGATTATAAACTATATATCTGATCGGTGGTAATGCTTTGATGTAATCTAGATCATTACGTAAGACAACAAATATTATCTCCCCAAAGATTTGGAATCACAGTGTGAAAGGATTTATTTCTGACGTTTGGAAACTTCCTTTAGTTTTACATTTAAAATTCAATACACTTTTTATATGTTCATTGTAATATTTACAATTCTTTGTTTAATTAAAGTGAAATAAATTACATGTGCACTTTGGGGTGATGCCTTCAAATTGCTATATTTAAGAATGCCAACTGTTAGCACAGGTCAAAGGCAGAAAAGCAGCAGATCCTCACAATGATGCAAATGCCAGCAGCATTTTGAATTTTTACCCCACGAATGACTGTGACACATCACTGTCATGATGATTTTGACTCACTACTCATTACTGCTGATACACTTCCACTGACCTCCAACCCCCTTTACATTTTGTAACACAGCTGTTAAAAATGTAAATTTTGGTGCACAACAGCAGGGGAGAAAAGAGAGGTTAATCCCAGTTTAATACAGTGATGCACAGCCCAGGACCGTGGCTGTGATGATTGTGTTATCTGCAGACAGCATTTAGGTCTCCCTCAATTTCAACCCGAGTAAAATAGCTGGAAGAAAGTGAAGGTGGAGTAGAGTATGTGTGAATGCCCAGGGAAATTGTTATTAATAGCAGCAACTTGCCAAAGACTGTGCTCTCTGCAAAGGAGCTTCCCGTCACCTGCACTGGATTTGTTTGAAGTGCTTTCTCTATCCTCACTGTCTACCTTTTCTCTTTAAACCAGGCTGGACTCTATAGTTTTTTTGTTCTACATAATTCTTATTTACATCTTTAAGACACAGCATACACACTAAATAGTGCTATAAACTGTAAAAAGAAAGCCTGAACAGCTGTTTAACTGGATTCCAGTCACTGTGTGCAGTGAAATGCTGTGTGCAGGCTAACATATTAGGAAGCATTTTCAGTGTTTTCTACAATGTGACAGTAATTTACAGAACCAAGGTGATTACTTTGAAGCTTTGATATGTACATTTAACAAGCGTAAACAATGATCCTAACTGAAGATTAACAGTAAGTTTGTCATTTATCAGTTATATGCAAATGTCAGACTAGAACAGGATGTGCCCGGAATATTGCATTCAACTGAGCAATACTTCAATAGGAATCAAGTGTGTGTGTGTGTGTGTGTGTGTGTGTGTGTGTGTGTGTTACTTTTAAAGGTTATTTCAAATTAGCCTTACTCATTTTATGTCGTTTTTAGCTTGTCCTTTGCTGTAATCAGTGCTCACATATCATGTAAATAAAAAAATCATCTCATTTAATGGATCAAATAAAACTGGTAAACAGTACCCTTCAATGAGTTTGTCTCAATCACTACTGCCTCTTCCATTCAACCTAAAATTCACTCTGACTACTGCTGAAATATGTACAGCACGCCACCAAAAGTAAACATTAAAAAAACATTTGCAAATTAAAACAATTATATATATATTTAAAAATACTATCTAAACAAGGGGAGTGGAAAGCTTACAATCTCATGAATTTATGCTGCAGGCTTCACACTATGAAGTGAGCCACTGAGAGATGAAAGTGAAAAGAAATAAAAGGCTCAATTTAATCTGCTTTAAGGCCCTTCAAGAGCGTGTGCCTGGGACTGTGAGAGTGAGGGCTGATAGGGGATAAATATATTTCTTACCATGCCTTCCAGCTATTACACCCCTTTCCAACACAAACGCCTATTCAACAGACACCGGTTTCATTACCAGCTGTAATAGGCTAAGTCTTCAAATTATGAAATGCCAAGCTCGGATGACACAGAGACACTCGCTGGGCTGATCTTTTGAAGAATGTGGAAAGGGGGAGACTTGATAGCTGTTTGAAAAAAAATCACCAGTGAAACCAGTGGTCAGAAAGCACTGGGTCCGCTACAGGTCTCAAATTTAAACAACAGACGGCCGTCCACACGCTACACTCAAACATGCTGCATCGACGTCATTTTAATAAAAATGAAACTAACAAATCAGCTTCCAACCGCCATGTATACGTGTGTATATGAAAGAAATATGAAGAGGGGATATTTAACATCTTCCATTAAAATCGTACTATAACCATATACTTACTATGCCTTTTCACTTTAAAAGTTATGAATTTAATACATTCAAATATCTAATTATGCCATTTTTGGCTAGGTTCATGTATTTATTTAGCGTTTGTTTGTTTGTAGGCTAAATGTCATTTCAGACGAAAATTCTGCTTGAACTTGGTATCCACACACGGAGCTGACGGCCTGGCTCCTGCCGCCTGTGATCGGTATGGACCGCCACATTTGTCATCGTTTAGCGTCGCTCTCAGAGGAGCAGCGTGACGGGAGCCCGCGCCACCGCTCACCATGAATATTTAAGGGCCTCCAGGCGGGAGAAGCCATGGGACAAAACGCCCGTTTAGACCTGATTACCAGACAACTGTCTGGTAATCAGGCCGCTAGTCCTCCCGGGGCCTACCTTTGTCCCCGAGGATGCCGTCGATGCTGTGTTTTGTTTTCTTTTCTCCGTCCTCTTCCTTTTTATCGCACTCATCCTCATCCTCCTTTTTCCCAAAACGAGCGCGAAGTACACGGCTGATCGAACTCACTGCGAACAGAAAGGCATTTTTAGCAATAACAAAATAACAAAATAATAATAATAATAATAATAATAATAATAATAATAATAGTGTTTTTATATTAAAATCACTGTTATTCTATTATTCTGTCATTATTATTTTATTATATTGTTCTGTTATTATTTTTGTTATTACCATTAACAACAACAACAACAATAATAATAATAATAATAATGATGATGATGATAACAAGAATAATAATAATAATAATAATAATAATATATTTTTCGTGATAACGTCCTTGATTTGAAAGTCTGTTTTTATGTTTTCATCGAGGAGGGCAAAATTCAGAGAGTAAAACTGTGAATTAAACGCTGCTTACCAGAGGAGGCCTCACCTGAAGGGACTGTGCTTCTGTCACACACCCCGTCCTTCAGTAGCTTATCCCGGATCTCCCAGCTGAACATGCCAGGGTTGTCCCGCTTGTACTCTTCAATCCTTCTCTCTACATCCGGCGTGGCTACCTGCTGCAGGTCGCCGTGAGCCACACAGAAACAAGAAGAGTGAGCTGAGCCACAGGCTACAGGCCCCGAAATGTCTCGAGCGACTTTTTAGAAAGCAGGTGGAAATATAAACTATCACAACGCTGTGGAAGCCTACAGATAATCTACAGATCATTTACTAAAAGGTTACTAACTTATTATTTAGCCTAGTGGTACTGACAGACAATTGTCCTTTAGATCGTTTCTCTCACCCGGGGTTTGCTGCCACCTATGGCGCCGGGTCGGATGGACCCGGTCTCTTGGTAGCGGCAGAGGATCTTGGACACGCAGCCGTGGGAGACACGAAGTTGTCGCGAAATGACGCAGGGCCGGATCCCGTGGTGGGCCATCTCGACTATCTTGTGTCGGATATGGTTGGGCAACGGTCGGCCGTTAATGAAAACCCCCCCAAGCTGGTTGACTCGTCCCTGGCCCAGAGGAGTAGACACTGTGGACGACACAAGGCCAGATTCGGTACAGAGCGGCTTTAAGCGCAGACTGTTGTCTGTTATTAAATAATCCAGTTTGATGACAGGCTATTTTTCTTATCAATCACACGTAATGCGAGCCCAGTGTTCTTTCAGCTGTTCCCTGCCAGTATTCACTGGCAGTACCATGTGTCAATTGTTTTCAAATCTCATTTGATCGCCATTAAGGGCTAACACTTCACAGTTCCACATGCCAAGCAGAGGAGGTGAAGAACACCTGCTGCCACGCTTCACTGTTCGCCGTCACGCTGTCCAAATATTGGACTGATCCTCTGGTTCTGCCAGTGGGTGCCAATTTCCAGGCGCGCAGAACTTGAAGAAATCCAAGTGCTGTAGAGACTGTCTCTGTTTTCTCTGGAATTTCTAGTCGTTTTCAATTTGCTGACAAAGTGGTCACTGGATGATTAAGATGATTTAGCATAAGAATAATACAACGGAAATTGTATTAGCATAAGAATAATACAAAGTTGTTGTTTTTTTGGTGGGGGGGGGGCACTTGCGTTTATTCATGCAATTGTGTTCAGTGCCAGTCCGTGCACACGAAGTTTACCCTGGAGTTGAGGCCTTAACTGTTAAGCACGCTGAAGGACTTCTCACGTGCCTTTAATGTTTAGTGCAGAATATTTGTTTGAATAATCTTCAAATTAAGCTTGCATTTTTTTCAGCCTCCGCACAAAATCTACCGGAGTCTGAAAGGCTGTTCAGGGCTACTGAAGCTCCTACCTTCCAGAGGGAATCCAGTGCGGGGATAGTTCTGTCCGGGAGCCGGGCGCATCATTCGTGGTACTGTTCCTGGCAAAGACGACATTGTAGCATTAAAAACAACAACGAAAAGAAAAGAAAAGGGAAAAGAAAAGAAAATAAAAGAAAAGAAAAGAAAAGAAAAGAAAAAAGACGGACACGTTTAGATGTCCGATTCAAGAGTTGATTTGTTGGTCACACGGTTCTGAGGATGGAAAGTGGGACTCAGATCCGGCGTGGAGCAAAAATCAAACAAACAAGCAAACAAACGAAAACGTCGGTTGGATGTTAAAATGTGAGCCCACAGCATTCAGGTACACGGGACTGCTGTGGAGCGGAGTCCTTACAATTCTAATGTGCTCGCAGTATACAGTTGTTCTGTCTGATATCAGTTTATTTTCTCCCGGAGAAGTCCAGACCAGGCGGACTGGAGAATGGACGATTTTTCGCGAGCACCAATAGGTTCTTGGCGCTTTCTCTTATTTGAGGGGGAAAAGGCTCCAACAAGTTTCAGCAGCCAATGAGAACGAAGAACACACAAACGTACACACACACACACCAAACCCACGATACACTCACACTGAAAATGCAGGCCTTAACACAGACTTAGCACATCCTCCACACCCGCACATCCGCCTGTACGTCACACTGGATGGACACAAAACACCAGCACCTGTCAAATACAGGCTACTGCAAGCCAGTGCAACTACTCTTTAATGGACAGCTGCAGGCATTGATGTGTGCTGTGCTCACTCTTTCCTTTTATTTACAGCTGGAAAAAAAAACCTTAAATCAGTTTGAACCAAATGCAGGAACACAAGCTAGTCCTCAAGGTTTGACACTTAGCCTTATAGTGAAGGTGTTTTCCATGTCTCATTTTCTGATCACGTTTTTCTAAAAGTTTGAAAAATAAATTAAACTGTGAAGCGGTGACAGTCCTCTGAATGATGATATTAATATTGTTTTTTAAAACTGAAAAGGTTACAAAGGGGAATGCAAAAAATTGTGTAAGATTCTAAGACTGAAGCCTCCACAAAAAGCTCAACAGTGTTTATATTAATCCATTTTAATTCAGATCAAAAAATTCTAAATGTGTTAAATTCAATACACCCAGTGAGCTGAATGTCAGGAGATAAAGATAATCAATACTTTATTATTATTCACTGAGTTGGAGATGCTCTGTATCTCACTGAACAACTGTATGGTGACAATAAAGGCATTCTATTCTATTCTTTTCTATTCTATTTATTTACTCCTATTTATTCTGATGAATAAATGGCTACATATGGTTGTGTGTTTAATATATTCTTTATAATTAAAACTACATTAAAAAAATTAGAATTAAAGTGTCAGTCCATGCATAGATACATTCAAACATAGAATTAATTGTCTAACTGATCAACTATATGATACAATAATAGGCACAATTTTAGGGGTGATCAGCTCTTATTGTTTGACCAAGGAGACAAATCAGAAAAATCTATCGTTTCTTAGAGCCCTAAAAGTCTCTTGCAGACATCGTGTTCTACTCAATATCCCGAGACATCCTGAGAGAAAACTTGTCTTTTGAGAGATAAATGGTATTTAGAGTAAAGTTCTGTTACATGAGCTGCATTCATAGGGATGTACTGCAAGAATGTGCTATACAAGTCCATATTTGAAATTGTCAAATCAGCAGTCGTTATTCAAACTAGAGCTGAGAATTCCACAGATAGTGTTTGTACAAATTACTTATTTTAAATAAATAGGTGTGTGTTTTTTCCAATTTATTTGTCACACTTTTTGGATGTTATGATACCAAGCAAAGCCTGAAAATGCTACATAACATAAAAACATCCTGAATGCAGAAGACAAGGCTTTGAAGTGTTATAATGAGAAAGAACAAAAGGTGAAATATTTGCTGTGGATTCACAAAGTATTCTACCCTGTGAAATCAGTGAAAGTGTTCAACAGCTTTTTGGGGGGGGGGCATTTCACAGTATATACAGATCTTTAATAAAGTTAAACATTATGAATTATGGTTTAACTGTAAATCCTAAGGATGTTTTCTGACACAGCTGAATTTAATTCAGTTCAGTGGTATTTATATAGCGCCAAATCATAACAACAGATGCTTCAAGATGCTTTACACTGTAAGGTAAAGACTCAACAACAATACAGTAAAAACTGTGTTATTGTAGAAAACCCCAACAATCATATGACCCCCTTTGAGCAAGCACTTGGCAACAGTGGGAAGGAAAAACTCCCTTTTAACAAGAAGAAACCTCCAGCACAACCAGACTCAGAGAGGGACAGCCATCAGAATCATCAGAATATTTTATTAATCCCTAGGTTTCCCTAGGGATTAATAAAATATTCTAGCCATCTGCTACAGTCACCAGAGATTAATAATAACTATTGATTAAATGCAGAGTGGTTAAATGCAGAGTAGTGTACCCATAGTTAGTGGAAAAAAAGGTGAATTAAGAAGCAACACGCAATCTGGGAATCCCCCAGCAATCTGTTGCAGCGTAATTAAGGGAGGATTCTCAGTCACCTGATCCAGCCCTAACTGTATGCTTTATCAAAAGGAAAGTTTTAAGCCTAATCTTAAAAGTAGAAAGAATGAATGTCTCCTGAATCCAATCTGGTTTCACACAAGAGGGGCCTGAATACTCTGCCACCCATTCTACTTTTTAATTCCCTAATAGCCGTGTGAGTGTTTCATATAGTGGAAGGAGGGCAATCCAGCCGTTTGCACCATCCAGATGTGAGTGACAGGCTGGAGGGCAGGAATGAGGAGGTGTGTGAGTACACCCAGCGAAGCATTTTGAGGTGAGTAGAGAGGGAAATCCAGCATTCAGGAAGCGGCTGCAGGTGAGGTGAGTAACGATCCTAGATTGGTTAGCGGAGAGCACAAGGAGGCACAAGGTACAAGAGCCAAGTTACCACCATGGGGTAGCGGACGGTCTGAGAGTGGAAGTCAGCACCGGTCTTCAGTACTCCACAGCTGAATGCCTGATGGCTTGCAGGTGGCCACGGCAGGTGAGGAATGAAACCCCGCCCTGAGGGCCGGACTAGGATGGCGTGTATTGTAGCATAATGATGACACTCCATTTGTGCTCCAGTGGACTATGAGAGTGAAACCTAAACATGCATTTTGAAGAACTACCCCCAGACAACCAACATAAACAATTTTAACTGGCCTGGACCAGTCTTGAATCCCTTTGAAAATTTGCGGGATGGAGTATAAGATTCATCTGTGAATGCTCAGGAGCCGTGTCTGAGACTTGTTAAAAAATTTTAACAAACAACTGCAGGTTGTTATCCAGAAAAAAGGATAAATAAATTACTTTTTTTAAAAAAAGATAGGAAGCTGCTGTGGCTCTAGCTGCTGGTGCCGGGTCTCCCAGACTGCACACCTGGCGTTCGCCTAGGGTTTTGCAGCCGGCTGTTCCCCTGGCACATTGCTCACAGTCTTGCGGGTTCACACTGCCAGTGGGTCCTTGCTGCGGTTCGCCTGGCTAGTGAATTCTTTAACTGTTGTGTTTTTCTGGGTTCGGTTGGCCCCGCCCCCTTGTTATACCAGAGTATAGCAGTCCTCAGCGTCGCAGCTGACCTGCTGGCCGCTTCCACCCACCAGGCTGATGAAGGAGCAAGTTATAGCTACTGGTAGTTCCCTGGCCTTGCTCTCGGTGGCAGGCCACCTGCTTTGGCTGTCCCAGTCCCAGCTCCAGCTGGACAACCAGTACTGCCTGCTGAGGCTGCCTGTCGACCCCTCTGCCATGTTTGGCCAGGGGGCAACCCAACTCCTGCAACAAGGTCCCCCACCTCGGTCAAAGTCACATAAGCTCTCACTCAGCTCTCACTCAGAGAACAAAGGTTACAGTGTAACCATACGTTAAATGTTTATTAGGATATTAGGATAAGGATTCGTTTGGTGTGTGGAACTGGCAATTATTTGAGAGTGTGTTTCAAATCATTTTATGGAGTATTATTCCAGAGCTTTTGTTTTGTTTATTTGATAGGTTGAGTTTGAATACTTGTAGTAATCTTGTATTTTGAATTCAATTACTTTTGCAGTCTAGTTTCTCTTCATGATTTCAGCTGGCTACTTTGTTTTCTTTCTTTCAGTTTATCATGCTGGCCTTATGTTCCTTTCTTCTGGCTGTTAAGTGTCTGTCACCATGTTTGATGTTCCTATGTTTAATTACTTTTATTTACGTAGTCTCTGGTGTTGTTTGTGCTGTATTTAATTATGCTTTCTTTGGCTTGTTTTCTGTGTCTCCTGGTGTTTCCTAATTCCTTAATTACCTTATTGTACTATTAGTCTTTGTCTTCCTAGAGTTCTTTGTCATAGAGGTTAAGAGGTTGCAGGTGTGGAAAGCGAAATTCTTTTCAAATAGTTTTGGCTATTTGATTGTGGTATTGGTTGTCTTAACAGCTGGGAAAGAAGGTGACTGGACTTGTTTAAAATTTTTAAATTTAAAGATATCTTCTTGCCTTTTTTTCAAGTTCTTAAGACTACCATGATCCAAGAGGTCGTTAACCTACACCTTGGATAAGGGACTGAATCAGGGCAGATGGCAACAACTGGATTGTGAATGGATAGGAGATGGCAGACAAGAGTGATAGAGCTAGTAAATCCAATTACTAGTTTAATAAAAGTATTTTGATTTTTGTTTTAAAGTGTGGCAGATCATATTATTGCATTAATTATGGAATAAAAGTACAATATTTTTCATATAACATTGCATTTTAAAAAACCCTAATAACTAATAACAGTACTTTTTTGTAATGTTAGGCCTGATTAATTATATTAGTTATTAGTAGAGTTTGACCATATTATTAGGTAATTTAATTGTTTTTACACATGTAATTTATTATTATACTAATATTTTCTTTATTTTATTTACTGAATATTTCTGTATTTTTATGTGATAGTAAATTTTCATTATTTTACAGTTTTCTCTGGCAACCCAGCTGCCTGAATATTCCTGTTGCTTTACAGATTTTTTTTTTTTTTTTTTTTACAGTGCATATAACAAAGCCCTTGTAGAATGATTAATACCACAAAGAACCATCCCATGACTTTAAACTAGGACTTGTACCGCTCAGCATTTCCTTAACTGTCTCCCATCCCATTTCATTAATTCCAAGGAATTTTTCTGCAGCCTTCCCAATCATCTTGATTTTTTTTACAGGTATTTTTTGTCTGTTTGGGCTGTGCAGTTTTTTACATCCACCATAAAATAACACATAATCATCCTTGTCTAGCCCTAACCCTTGTGTAGAATAGAATAAAGTATAGATTAGCTAATGTAAATATGAAACATGAGTCAATCAAGGTTAGGGTTTTGAATGACAGACAATGAGGTAACAATTATTAACTATTACAGTCCATGTAAAAGACTTGCCTGTTGATATAGTGAACGCTGTTGATGGAAAATAATATGGTTTGGAGATGCAAATAGCACACTGTGGAGAAGTAGAGGATTTTTGGATGTTTTTTGGAGTAGGAAATGTCAGGATCCTGGGTCTCTCGACCCAGCGTTCAGAGTTCCTTGTGTCTTTTGTATTATGTTTGATGTTTAAGGTTCTCTTTGTATCTTAGTTTATTCCATAGTGTCCGGTGTTCTTAGGTTTCCTGTATTCTCTGTTTAGTTTCCTGTGTATTTAATAGGTTTCCCTCTGTGTAGCTGACCCATGTGTCTCCCTCTGTGTGTCTAAGTGGATATAGTGATGTGAGTATTGTGCTTTGTTCCCACTCCTTGTGTTCTGTTTCCTCATCCCGTCACGTGCTCCTCCATGTTCTCTTTCTCCCTCCAGGCTGTCTCTGTGTACTTCCTGTTTTACTTTGAAGGTCTGTGTCTCATGTAAGTGTATTCTGCTTTGCTTCCTTGTCTCGTCATGTCTGATTTTTCTCAGCTGTGCTCTCCTCCTGTGTCTAGGAGGGGAATGCCTCCTTATTCCCCAGTGTATTTAAGCTCTGTGTTTCTCTTTGTCAGTGTCGCGTCCTCCCTCATGGCTGTGTTTCCCTGTGTCTCCTTGCGTTTCAGTTAATCTTTTCCCAGTTTAGTTTCATATTGCTTTGTATGCTTTTTTTCCCTTGCAAGCAAATTAAGCTGTGGTTTTGAGTTCATCACTCGTGTCTGAGAGTCTGCATTTTGGGTCCAACTCCAGCCTGCACACAACCGAATCTTGACAGGAAAGGTACTAGGTATAACTGGGAAAGGTTTAGTTAAAAAGTGTTAAGTAAGTGAAATGTGAAGAATTTCTAAGGGACAATATAAGTAATGCCGAATCTTTTTAACAGAATGCTGGTGACAGTAATCATGCAGATTCCAGAAGAAACCATTCCAATGGTTGTAGTGGGAAGTGGTAAAAAATAGTTTGCCTTGGTGGAATGAGTAAAGCACAAAAGAACAGAAACAGAAATCACCGCTCGATAGAGGCACTGTTTCACTGTCTTAAAGACATAAAGACCTGGATGGCCTCTAACTTTCTGCTTCTTCAGAGCCTTCAGTTTTCAGGCCCCTCTTCTGTGGAACCAGCTTCCAGATTGGATTTGGGAGACAGACACTATCTCTACTTTTAAGATTAGGTTTCAAACTTTCCTTTTTCCTAAAGCATATAGTTAGGGCTGGATCAGGTGACCCTGAATCCTCCCTTAGTTATGCTGCAATAGGTGTAGGCTGCTTGGGGACTCCCATGGTGCATTAAGTTTTACCCCTGACTGTAGTGGGGTAGGTCTGAAATTACAATTCAGAGGCAGAACTGTTGATTTATTCCAGTTGATTAAGAGAACGTATCCATGAGTGTGACTGTCTTCATTATACAGGTTTGTCAGTTCCAAACGAAAAGTAATAAATCGTCAGCAAGTAGGCTTTTTTTTATGGTCTGTATTCTTAGTTTGAAATTTTTTAATATCTACATTTTGTTGTATTGCAGATGCTAGTGGTTCAATGAAAATTACAAAAAGTAAGGGGGAAAGTGGGCAGCTCTGTCTGGTGCCCCTGTTTAGATTGAAGCTTTGGAAAGTAAGATCATTTTTTCTAACATGTGCATTGGGAAAGCTGCATGGCGTTTTGATCCAATTTATGAAGAATGAACCAGATCGAAATTTGTGGAGAATTTATGGTGAAAGATTTATAAGAATCAGAAGACTTTATTTAGCCCCAAGGGGCAATTAACAAACAACTGAGCAGCCTACAGTGGCTTGCAAAAGTATTCGGCCCCCTTGAACTTTCCCACATTTTGTCACATTACAGCCACAAACATGAATCAATTTTATTGGAATTCCATGTGAAAGACCAATACAAAGTGGTGTACACGTGAGAAGTGGAACGAAAATCATACATGATTCCAAACATTTTTTACAAATAAATAACTGCAAAGTGGGGTGTGCGTAATTATTCAGCCCCCTGAGTCAATACTTTGTAGAACCACCTTTTGCTGCAATTACAGCTGCCAGTCTTTTAGGGTATGTCTCTATCAACTTTGCACATCTACAGACTGAAATCCTTGCCCATTCTTCTTTGCAAAACAGCTCCAGCTCAGTCAGATTAGATGGACAGCGTTTGTGAACAGCAGTTTTCAGATCTTGCCACAGATTCTCGGTTGGATTTAGATCTGGACTTTGACTGGGCCATTCTAACACATGGATATGTTTTGTTTTAAACCATTCCATTGTTGCCCTGGCTTTATGTTTAGGGTCGTTGTCCTGTTGGGAGGTGAACCTCCGCCCCAGTCTCAAGTCTTTTGCAGACTCCAAGAGGTTTTCTTCCAAGATTGCCCTGTATTTGGCTCCATCCATCTTCCCATCAACTCTGACCAGCTTCCCTGTCCCTGCTGAAGAGAAGCACCCCCCAGAGCATGATGCTGCCACCACCATATGTGACAGTGGGGATGGTGTGTTCAGAGTGATGTGCAGTGTTAGTTTTCCGCCACACATAGCATTTTACATTTTGGCCAAAAAGTTCCATTTTGGTCTCATCTGAGCAGAGCACCTTCTTCCACATGTTTGCTGTGTCCCCCACATGGCTTGTGGCAAACTGCAAACGGGACTTCTTATGGTTTTCTGTTAACAATGGCTTTCTTCTTGCCACTCTTCCATAAAGGCCAACTTTGTGCAGTGCACGACTAATAGTTGTCCTATGGACAGATTCCCCCACCTGAGCTGTAGATCTCTGCAGCTCATCCAGAGTCACCATGGGCCTCTTGGCTGCATTTCTGATCAGCGCTCTCCTTGTTCGGCCTGTGAGTTTAGGTGGACGGCCTTGTCTTGGTAGGTTTACAGTTGTGCCATACTCCTTCCATTTCTGAATGATGGCTTGAACAGTGCTCCGTGGGATGTTCAAGGCTTGGGAAATCTTTTTGTAGCCTAAGCCTGCTTTAAATTTCTCAATAACTTTATCCCTGACCTGTCTGGTGTGTTCTTTGGACTTCATGGTGTTGTTGCTCCCAATATTCTCTTACACAACCTCTGAGGCCGTCACAGAGCAGCTGTACTTGTACTGACATTAGATTACACACAGGTGCACTCTATTTAGTCATTAGCACTCATCAGGCAATGTCTATGGGCAACTGACTGCACTCAGACCAAAGGGGGCTGAATAATTACGTACACCCTACTTTGCAGTTATTTATTTGTAAAAAATGTTTGGAATCATGTATGATTTTCGTTCCACTTCTCACGTGTACACCACTTTGTATTGGTCTTTCACCTGGAATTCCAATAAAATTGATTCATGTTTGTGGCTGTAATGTGACAAAATGTGGGAAAGTTCAAAGGGGCCGAATACTTTTGCAAGCCACTGTACGGTGAAGATAAGGACAATAAGAACAGGCAATAGGAGTGAAATAATAAATACACAGAATATACAGTATATACAGTTTTAAAATTACACAGTTTTAAAATTAAAGTGACTGAAGGTGAATAAATAACTGTAAGTGACTAAAAGTGAATAAAGTGTCAGTAGTGTAAAAGGGGTGTAGTTTATGTTTATGGGTGTTGGAAATGTTCTTATCAGCTGGAGTTAAAAACCAGAGTAGGTTTATAACCAGATTTATATAGCGTAACAGCTCACACACCTCTCCACAGTTACCTCACATGCTGAGGCTCTTAAAAGTCAAACCAAAAAGGTGTAGCCATATAAAGTAATACAAAAATAAACTTCACTGTTCGGATCACTATGTCAGACCCAGAAGGCAGATTTATAATGCTTAATTTGTTAACACCAGTCTGTTAAGGTTTCATACAAGTAGGCTCTCAAGCTGTAAAAGGTCAATGGACTTTCTTATACAATGCTCTTCTACTCTCCCAGAGCACTCAAAAGCTCTCATTCACCCATTCATACAAGCGATTTTTCTATACTTAAGTGCTTTCAGTCAACATTCACATAGCACTGGCTGCATCGGAGAGCAGCTTGTGGTTAGTATGTTCCCCAAGAATGTTTGCAAGGGATCAGAATCACCAGCCTTCCAATTAGTATGACCTGCTCTACCTCCTGAGCTACAGCCACCCCAAGTTAGCTGTCGTTGCAGTCAATAGGGCAGCTTTATCATCACTAGGCCATGATTGTACTGACTCGGGTGATCTGTATCCACACTAAGGTCTTTTTCTGATTCTCCTTTCACTCTCCTTTTCCACTGATCTGAAGGAATTGCCTGCGTCGAACAGTTAATGCCAGTGTATTCAGCATAGCCCGTTTTTTTTTTCATTTGTTTTTTTCTTGTTGTTGTTAATTTTTAGTCACTCAACATGGTTCTTGGGTGACTGCACCGTCTTAATCCCACTGTCACTTTTTTGTCTTTTACTTTTTGTCTTCTCTTTTTGCACACAGCAATATGTTTGCTCAACCTGTGCAGTTTACTATATAAACATACAGCACACACATACACACCAATAAACAACACATACACACGGCACGTATACTGAGACACATGATCCTAAAATAGGGAAACTAGACAGACAGGGGAACATGACTGGGGAACAAAAGATAACAAAAAATGAATACAAACATGAACATGATACTCACGTGCACAAGAGGAGCCTACAGAGAATATATTGAATAACAAAATGTGTTTGGCAAAACAGTGCTTTCAGATCAGAATTCTGATTGCAAAAGCTGCCAGACAGCACAGGATTTTTTTTAATCATTTGAAGGTGCCTAAAACTAAAATTAAATGAACTCATTAACAAGAGAACACAATTTCTGATGCAAAGACTGCATTGGATGTACTGTATTGGAGCACATGGATAATGACTCACTGCATTTTGAGATTTAATGTAGTTTGGGAACTTGGTAAAATACCATCTACATGGAAATAGTCTGTAATTTTCAAAACCTGGAAACATCCATCAGACCCATTATTAACATCTCAGTTAGGTAAAACTATGGAACGAATGATTATTGAAACTGACTTATCTCTTAGAAAGCAAACATACCAATATTCGTACAAAAAAATACCAATTGTGTGTGTTTGTGAAAAGCAGAAATACAATGGAGACTGTTTTATGCATGTAGTTCAGGAAGGCTGTGACCAACAAACAGTTGGTTGTGAGAAAAGGCATATGACATGTTGTTGAACGAAGGACATCTAATTAAGCTAAATAGGTTAGGTGTAGCCTGTACAACAGGGTAGGTAATTATTATTCTAAGTGACATATATTAGAAAACAGGAGACCACAGTGTGTGTGTAGTCCATTGTTATTTAATAGATTGATTCATGACATTTTTGAAAATACAGAGCAGAGAACAAGGAAATCTTTGTATACAGATGATGGAGCACTCTGGATCAAAGACCAGAATCTTGGCTGTACACAAAAGAAAATGCAGATAGCAAGAAATACAATGGAGCAATGGATCAAATGTGTGGGGATTCAGTGTTAACTTTGTTGCAAATGTTAAAGTAATTGGTTTTTCAAAATGACAACCCACTGTCTTTAAAATTGCATGGCCAGACATTATTGCAATTTAATATAGTCAAATTTCTAGGTGTTTTGTTTGATGAAAAGCTCTCTTGGAGACCTTGTAAAAATAAAACAAAACGTAACAAGATCAACAATCTTCTCCGTTATCAGGTTAGCTCCCAGCTGGCAGCCAGTATCAGCAGCTCCGACCTGACGGAGTCCTTTTTTCTCTTTAATATATGTTTCTTTGTTGTTCTTGTGTTTCTTGTTTTTGTTTTACTATTGTGGACTGCTGTCCCCCACAATGGAGCTCAGAATTTTCTGTTTTGGTAATTTTTGTCCATGATGTAAATATGTAAAAAATGTGTGTGTTTCTGTTCTATGTCCTGTGTCCTGTTCTGTTTGTATATGTTTAGTACAACCAAATTTCCCCCTGTGGGACAATTAAAGGATTATTCTATTCTATTCTGTTCTATTCTATTCTATTCTAGATTTTGGGGGGCAGCAAGGCAGTCTCTGATGGAAACTTACAAGGCGTAATGAGATAAAAATTTATATATGATTGTAGAGTAAGCCTTAATTTGTAGTGGTGCATTTAAAACATCCCCAGTAGTACCTGTGCAGGTGTAACTGGGAGAAATGCCCTCGACAATAAGAGGAGTTAAGCTTATGGTTACATACTGGGTAATATACAGAGGCATGGTGAGGCTCACACTGCAAAGGCCATCTTGCAAGGGTGCTGGAAGCACAGTAAAAGCAACTTCATGAGCTTTGGGTAAGTTTCAAATATAAAGGCTTATCATCTATGCTTACATAATGCAAAGTACTGTCCCACTGTCTCTTTTTCATCTATTGGGTGTTTATTATGCTATCTGTGGACTTGACAAAAGGCAATAAAAGGAAAAGTCCAGTCATACACGTGTTCAGTATATAACAAAAAGTGACTTGGAGAAACTATATAAAGATAAAGTCCTAATATTTACAAATGGGTCAAAAAACATCAGTACGCACAGTAGACTTGGTGGCCTTAATACTGTGTTTGCAGAGGGCAGAAGGAAATAAGCAAGAAGATATAGTTATTGCATCTGACAGTTTATCAGCGCTAATGAGTATTAGACTGGGAAGTAATGCAGGTTAGATACTATTCATGAAATATATATTAGTTTGCAAAGATTGTGCATTAGGGGTGTAAATGTCAGATTTCTTTCAGTAGATGTGGAAGGAAATGAGGATGTACAAATACCAGCCAAACAGTCATTGAAATTACAGTAATTTGATTCACAGATACCAAGATACCAAGTTAAAAACATTTTAATGGTCAAATTCAAAGAAAATGGCAGGAGCACTGGGGCATAAATAATACAGGAAGGCATATGTACGACATTCAAAACCATGTAAGTTGTGAGAGAGTGGGCAGGATCTGAAAAGAAGAAATAGCAATCATGATATACAGGTGTTAACAAGACACTGCAGTGGATAGGCAAGCACTCAATTTGACAATGTGTGCAGTGTAATGTACCTGAATCTGTTCAGCATGTGCTGTTACAGTGCTGGGCTTATGACTAGGAAGAAAAAGCATTGATAGCAACCTTTAAGACTAAAGATTAATTTTACATTGGAAGACAGGATAGGAAAAGTATTTAATTTCTTTGTCTGAATTTATGGAATGAAAAGTTGAACGCACTACTATTAGTGTGTCTATACTAGAAATACCCAACTATCATTTTGTTTAATAAAGTACATAATTTTTTGGTAAGTTAAACTCAGTTACATCTTCTATAAAATGCTCTCAGGTAATCAAGCAGAGATGCAGCAGAGCAGAATGACATGTGAAATGATACTGATGAGCTCCTACTGTCTAGCATGTGCTCTGCTAATATGCCGTTTTGCAGCCTCTGCATCATGTGATAGATTTGTTGCTTATTTTTGAAATAATCAGTTAGATCTGGCTCGCCTTGACAAATGCCAAAAAGAAAAGAGTCTGTGTGAGCCACATGAAAGTAGCAGCACTCATTTACCATGCAGTGTGTCAATTGGTTTCACTTAATTGATCTTGATGACTGAGCCATGAAAAACGATGTGCCTGCCTCACAAGGCCCCAGTTCACCAAACAGCAAAAGTCCCAAGCCTTTAAGCAACATGGGCTTAAATATATGTCAACAACAACAGAAAATAGTTTTAAAATATACCAGTGTTTTTGCCCATCTGTTCATGTTTCTTTCTTTCTCTACTTTTTAAATGTAAGAGACATAAATACCTGAAGTTCAGTGCAGCAGCAAACGTCACCTTCATGGCCTATTTGGAGGCTGCAGGGACATGGTCAGCTACCGGCTGATCATTTCACAGAATTCACTACTGTAAGATTTTAGAGCAAAACTGAAAGAATGTATATTTGACTAGATTTGAGACAGGGTGTCAAAGTAAAAAGTATATTTTCCATCACAAATATGGTTACAATTACACATAACTTATTTTCTTATCTTAGCTGTTTGACAGGATGTTCCATAAACAGACAGAATTATGTGACTAAATTGGCTGCTGTCTTTTTGCTTCTGTGTCTGAAAGCATGGAGGTTTCACTAAACAAGTGAAACATAAACATTAGCCCAAACACTAATCCAATTTCAGCTGAAGGAAATTATTTCCATACAATTTCAATATCCATTTTCAAGTTGTGCAGGGAGGGGGACGACTGACCAAACGTCTGTAATCAAGATTATATGTGGGCATTTGATACAGGGTTATGGTGTGTAACAGGCATTGGGTTTGAGCGTTCCACTGCAGTGTGCCAAAAAAACCCAGATGTGTGGCTGACAGCTTAGTTCAAACTTGTACAGGGAACCACAGAGAACATCTCACTGGGCCCGGAAGGTCTCCAGCAGGATGAACTTACGCAGACCACAGTGATGGCAAACACTGATGTAGCACTTGAAGTAACACTGAAGTGATGAAGAGTCAAAAGATTTAAGCCCTCTATACAGAATTCAAACATCTCGTTCCACTGTTCCTTTTGTAAGTTATTGTATATCAGAGGAAAGATGTAAATCAGTCATACAGAGCATAATCAGAAAGAGTAAAAAGATTTCCAAAAGTTAAAGCTGGAAACATAGCTAATTTCTTATGGTCAGATATTTATTACTGGTGCTGGAATAGTTTTTCTCTGTTGAAAGCATTGCTAACTTGTTTTTTCACAGGCAATTACAGCGAGAACAAGACCAGCTCAGAGGCCAGCAGAGCATGAGACCTTCATGAGGCTGAGAGCCACCTCTGGGATCAATGTTGCCATTTTGTTGATCAAGCAACACAGATTTACCATGCAAGATGCATTTTGTTGCCTAAATAGCTGTCTGTAGTGCCCATTCATTGAGCAATTTTTCACAGGAGTAAAAGTGGACAGTGTAATGATGAGTGGTTGAATAACATCTCCAGTCTGCATGAGATCTATTTGGTACATTTAGCACAATGTTTGTATTGTAACAATTGGGATAAACTTGAAACTTGAAGTTTATCTAGGCTTTACATCAGACTGTTGGATCAATTTATTGAATATAGTTGAATTTAGTATCAATTTAGCATTTTGTTTTAACTTTAAAAAGAAGGAACCAGACACTGAAGCGCAAGGGACAAAAATGAATGAATCCAGTTTTATCCACTAGCACATTTTGATCATGTATCTCGAGCCTGTGGTAATGAGGCTGGGAGTCTGCGTTCTGTGAATGCGGTGCGATCTGGATGTTGCCTTGGTTTATCAGTTCTTCACAGCAACTTAAAATGTACCAAAGCAGAAAGTCCTGTTTACTCACTATTAGTGAGTAAGATGTTACTTAAAGTTTATTTCAAATGCGAATATAGAAATTACAGAAAATTCCTAAAGCTTAGTTTGATTTGAAAATTAAAATTCCAGAAACACTAAAAAGATATGGCTAAAAACGCATGACTAAGCAGGCCTATAGTGGCAAATTGGTACATTTAAAATATTTTAATTGCAAAAATGCATTTTCATAGTTGAAAATCACCTAACCCTAATCCCTTAGTTATTTTTGGGTGCGTTTCAAAATAAGCAAAACTGACATTTATTTAGAAGAGGGTAACAGTGGTCCAGGTGGTAGACTGAGTTGTCTACTGATCAGCACATGGATCAGAGGAGTCAGGGACCCTGAGTTGGGTCCATGTATTTCTGTCAGTGTGTGTGTGAATGTTAGAAAGAGCTACAGTTATTAGGTGAATGAGACTTAGTGGTACTAGACAGCACTTTCAGAGCTCAACTTAGTAGCAAGTTGCTATATCAGTACAAGCACACATGCTAACTACAAGCTACAATTAATCCAACACAGGCATTCATACTGTACTTTTTGTGTTACACATACAGGGGGAAAAAGTAATGAGTCAAAGCATCTATCCGTGTCTTTAAAAAGGGGGAGGGCATGAAGAAGAAGAAAATTGATATTACAATGGGGGGGGGTCAATGTGACAACAGCAGCTAACATATTTCTGTAGAATCAGAAAATCTGCTTATATATTACATTTATAACAACTGACAGTGCAAATGGGCAGTGACCCAAAGCATACTGCAAAAGCAACTCAAGATTGGGATATTCTTCTATGGTCACACCCAACAGAACAGCTTTCCAAATACTTTATGCAAAACTAAATGCAGAGAGACTCACAAATAAGCAGCAACTCAAAGCAGCTGCTATAAAGGCCTGTAAGAGCACCTCAAGGGAGGAAAGTGGGTTCTAGACTTCAGATAGTAATTAACTGAAACAATTTTCACCAAAGAATTTAAAACAGCCCTCGTACCCAAAATGATGTGTTTACTTTTGAGACTCTCAAAACGGGGACCATGTATAAATGTTTCAAAGTCCATTTGTAAGTGTTAATGCAGTTAATTTGCTAAACAGGTATCATAAAGACATAAAGACTTTACAAAATAAATAGCAGCACTGAAGCAGCTGTTGATGTGATATGGTGCCATATAAATCAAACTGATCTGAAATTTAGTTTACTGGATGAGAGTAAACACACATCATTACACAGTTTACACTACATTACACTTTTTGTACATGCCAACATGCATTCGCTCACCTGTGTACTGTATTGTGCTGTATACTTTCTAATATCCCAGAAACATTATTGTTAATGCATGTGTCCTTTTATATAAGTAAAGGGTCAAAAAATAGCCTTCCTGTAGTTTAGGTTTTTTTTTATTATTACCAGTTGTTAGTATTCTAGTGAAGTGTTTATGAAAGTGTTTTAAAAATGTCCGTTAGCAGCTTGGTGACCATCTTAAACCTCCTCCATAGTGCAAACTCTGTCTGTTACAGTTAGCGCTTCATATACTCACTCATTTTGCCTACTTTCAGAAATGGTGTTGTCCTGTACAAAGATCCAAAAAGCAGAACATATTTTACATTTCTATTTATATTTTATATACATTCACAATGTTTTCACTTCTATATGAAAATGCATGTATGGGATGTTTTTATTACCAGTAGTGTGGCTGCTCTGTTGGAAGTGTGTCAGCAGTAATATTACCAGCACATAGCCTCAGCCACTACGAAGAATAGGATCGTGGACAGGATGATGTAGTTTCTATAGTCAGGGGAATCTACACAGACCCAATCATTAGTGTAGCAGTTATCCCAATGATGTCTACTGTGTTCTCAAGCACTGAAAATATATTTAATCAAATCAAATTAAAGCTTTGAGCTTCCAGTTAATCGAAGCTCCATATTCAGCACAGTAATGACCTGCCTATCCTTTTATTTTGTGGGACAGTAAATAGCGTACACAGCATTTAGAATGCTGCTCTCTTCTTCCTGGACCTACATATTCCACCCTTTATACACAGTGAAAGTGGTTAACTAGTAATAACTTTTAAAACAAAAATGAGTTCGTTACAATCAAAGTCCTGCTAGTGAAAGCTTAGAGTCAGTTTTACTATTGTTTATTATACAAAGAACCTTTCATTTTGTGGCTATATACCTGATGTTGGTCCTACCATGAGTAGTTCCTCCACAGTGGGTTCTACAGGTGCTGTACTGATGTGAGTATTAATTCATTTATGTGTTTCACTGACACAGAAAATCATTACAAAGATAAATCTTTGTAATTATAAACAATATTATAAAGTCTAATAAATAATTAACACATTTGATGTATATGTCTGTGTTTCTTTGCTCAGACCTTTTAAAGACTGGTTTGCTTTGACTGATCTACATATTTTGTAAACTTTGTAAAATATTGTGTTATTTATTTTATTTCTGTTTGTAACTGTTCTTATGGTCTTAGAGCAATTGTAACCACTTAATTTCCTTGGGGGTTAATAAAGTATTATAATTCTGATTTTATTATTTGGTGAGTATAACTCAGAATAGTTCATTTCTTTTCACTGAACACCTTTTAATTTACTTGTTGACATTTTAATTAGCTGCTTTTAAAACATATATATGTATTAGATATGACAGATACAAATGAATCACGTTTTCCATGCTGCACAGGTTAGATGTATGTTTATAGTCAGAGTTAAGAAAGAAATATGCTGAATGCTGTTCTTCTCTTGGGTGAAAATAAAATTGTTTTACCTCTAATGCATAATTTTGATATTTTACAGCTCTGATATTCCTCCTATGAAAAACTATATACTAGTGTTCATTTCACTCTGAATACTCACCAGTACTACAGGGCCTTTGCAGTGGCACTCAAAGTGTATTTACTCTAGCTGTCACACTGTCTGTGTGGCTGACAGAGTTGGACCCAAACCCTGGACTCCAAAAGCTCCAAATAAAACTCAAAACAGCTTTATTCCAACCTCTAAGTAAAATACAAAGATAAGCAAAGGTAAGGAAACTAAAAATACACACGAAACAGGGCTGACATGGCAATGGCATCTCTGACATTCAGTACTCAGCTCAGAGTTTTAACACATAAAGCAAAAAATACAACTAGCTTACGCAATTACTATACTCTTGCTCTCTCCCCCAGCTGTCACTGCCACAACTTTCCCCTCTTCCTAAGCAACCAAATGCCGTGTGTTGCCAAATTTTTGGATTGACTGATGTGGTGCATTTTTCCACCAATAGGAGAGGGGGTAAAATGTTTTTTGTCCTTTTCGGCTTGCAAGCATTTTCAACTTGTTAAAGTCCAGCTTTTACTGTTTCTTTTTGCACTAAATGTGACAACAGTATTCGGAAAAAGCATGGTACAAAATATTTATCATAGCACTGGTTTTACTTGGCCTGTCAACAAAGTTGAAAAAGAGAGTCAGCAAGACTGCGTTTTGCTGCTTCTGGACTCTGGTCTGGTTTGATGCAGAGCAGAAACTTGTGTACAGTACTCCACCTCCACCTCATGGCGTCAGCAAGGTGGAGGTGGAGTACTGGTTTGGGCTGGTATCATCAAAGATGAGCTTGTGGGGCCTTTTCGGGTTGAGGATGGAGTCAAGCTCAACTCCCAGTCCTACTGCCAGTTTCTGGAAGACACCTTCTTCAAGCAGTGGTACAGGAAGAAGTCTGCATCCTTCAAGAAAAACATGATTTTCATGCAGGACAATGCTCCATCACACGCGTCCAAGTACTCCACAGCGTGGCTGGCAAGAAAGGGTATAAAAGAAAAAACTAATGACATGGCCTCCTTGTTCACCTGATCTGAACCCCATTGAGAACCTGTGGTCCATCATCAAATGTGAGATTTACAAGGAGGGAAAACAGTACACCTCTCTGAACAGTGTCTGGGAGGCTGTGGTTGCTGCTGCACGCAATGTTGATGGTGAACAGATCAAAACACTGACAGAATCCATGGATGGCAGGCTTTTGAGTGTCCTTGCAAAGAAAGGTGGCTATGTTGGTCGCTGATTTGTTTTTGTTTTGTTTTTGAATGTCAGAAATGTATATTTGTGAATGTGGAGATGTTATATTGGTTTCACTGGTAAAAATAAATAATTGAAATGGGTATATATTTGTTTTTTGTTAAGTTGCCTAATAATTATGCACAGTAATAGTCACCTGCACACACAGATATCCCCCTAAAATAGCTCAAACTAAAAACAAACTAAAAACTACTTCCAAAAACATTCAGCTTCGATATTAATGAGTTTTTTGGGTTCATTGAGAACATGGTTGTTGTTCAATAATAAAATTATTCCTCAAAAATACAACTTGCCTAATAATTCTGCACTCCCTGTAGTGTTGTACGCCACATCCCCATTGAGTTCCTGATGAAGGCTCTTAGGGTCCTGTTGATCTTGTACAATTCTAGGCATTCCAGTATCCAGCTGTGGGGCATTGAGTCATAGGCCTTCTTGTAATCAATCCAGGCAGTGCACAGGTTGGTCAGTCTGGTCTTGCAGTCTCGGCTGACTGTTCTGTCTACCAGTAGCTGGTGTTTTGCGCCTCTGGTATTCTTGCCAATCCCTTTCTGTGTCCCACTCATGTATTGACCCATGTGCCTGTTCATCTTAGCCGATATGATGCCTGACAGGAGCTTCCATGTAGTACTGAGGCAGGTAATTGGTCGGTAGTTGGGACCGGTCCCTTCTTGGGGTCCTTGGGGATCAGGACCGTCCGACCTTCGGTTAGCCATTCCGGGTGTCTCTCGTTAACTAGCAGCTGGTTCATTTGTGCTGCCAGACGCTTGTGGAGTGCAGTCAGCTTTGGTCGCTATGGTCTGCCCTCAGATCCACTAGCCGCTGAGCATTGCCGTTATGGGTTGTGTCTTTCTCCCATATGCTCTTCCAGTATTGCTCTGTCTCCAGCCTTGGTGGTGCTGTTCTGTTATTGTTCCCTTGCCACTGAGAGTAAACCTTTGCTGGTTCTGTGGAGAACAGCTGGTTTATTCTCCTGCCTTCTATCTCTCTGGTGTACCTCCTCAAGCGGCTGGCCAAGGCTGTGAGTCTTTGCTTGGCAGTTTCCAAGGCCTCAGGTATGGACAGCTTGCTGTATTTCTTATGCACCTTCTTTGTCGCGCCTTTCTGCAACTCCGTTAGTTGGCTAACCTCCCTCCGTGCTACTTTGATCTTGCCCTCTAGCCTCCTTCTCCATGGAGGGTACTGCCCCTTGTGGCTGTTCAAGCATCTCACTGATCACTGCTGCCGTAGTGTAGATCAGCTTGTTAGTGTCGGTAATCGTGGTTGTAGGTATCATCCGTAGTGCTGCATTAACATCATCTAGCAGACCTTCTGAGGTCCAGCTGCATATATGCATATATACATATACATATACATATATACACATACATATATACACACATATATACATAAATATACACACATATATACATATACATACATATACATATATAGATATATATACATATACATATATATATAAAGATATAGATATATACGTATACACACATATGTATTATATGTGTACATATATATATATATACACACACACACGTATATATACATATACACATATACCTATATATATATACATACATACATATATATATATATGTATGATTCAGCTGGTTAAAACTCAGACATTTTTAATATATCTGTTTTACATTACACATTCTGGATCATTTGAATGGCAAGAAAGACCAGTGACAACGTCACACTTTTTTATTTAAAAAGGAATGAAAATGGGATTTATTTTTCCAACAATTTCATTTTACAGTATTGTAAAATTCAGCTGAAAACCATACAGAAATTACATTACTCTATTTGGAGTTATTCAATAATGTGCGCGTAAATATAGGAATTTGTAGGAGTGCTAGATTTGTTTTGCTCAGACATTTTTGATGAATCTGTCACAGACTCTGATTCATTTTGATGGCAAGAAAAACCAGTGAAAACCTCAGGCCTTTATTAGGGCCCGAGCACCGAGAGTGCGAAGGCCCTATTGTATCTGCTCCGTTTCTTCTTATTATTATTATTAGGGCCCGAGCACTGAGAGTGCGAAGGCCCTATTGTATCTGCTCTGTTTATTAGGGCCCGAGCACCGAGAGTGCGAAGGCCCTATTGTATCTGCTCTGTTTCTTATTATTATTATTATTATTATTATTATTATTATTAGGGCCCGAGCACTTCGAGTGCGAAGGCCCTATTGTATCTGCTTTGTTTCTTATTATTAGGGCCCGAGCACTGAGAGTGCGAAGGCCCTATTGTATCTGCTCTGTTTATTATTATTATTATTATTATTATTATTATTATTATTATTTTTTACCGAAATGAATTGCCTTTTTGAGGGCTTTAACATGCTCAAAAACTCATGAAATTTTGCACACATGCCAGGTCTGGTGAAAAATTTTGTATTTTAATGGTTTTACATATGAGCACTGGGAAATGGCTCTGTAGCGCCACCTATGCCTTGTTAAATGCAGCCCTACGAACACATGGTTTGAGCTACATGTATGAAATTTGGCACACATGTGTATCATGCCAAGACGAACAAAAAAGTCAGTGGGACCATTGACGCAAACCCAACAGGAAGTCCGCCATTTGGAAGTGAAGGTGACATTTTGGCTCTAATTTTGCCATTTCCATGCAAGGCAAGGCAAGGCAAGTTTATTTATATAGCACAATTCAACAACAAGGTGATTCAAAGTGCTTTACAGAGACATTAAAAACAAAAACAAATAAAAAGCATGATCTAAAATTGATTAAGACAAACAAACAAACAAACAAACAAACAAAACAGTGTTTAAAATCAAAAATGAAAACAGTAGATAAAATCAGAACAGTAGATAAAATCAGAGCAGTAGATAAAGTCAGTAGTTAAAATGTAAGTTTTGAAATTTAAGCTTAAAAGTGTGGATTTGGTGATTTATTCAAAAGCAGCTGAGAATAGGTGGGTCTTCAATCTGGATTTAAATAAACTGAGTGTGTCAGCTGATCTGAGGCTTTCTGGGAGTTTGTTCCAGAGATATGGAGCATAAAAGCTGAATGCAGCTTCTCCGTGGCTGGTTCTGACTCTGGGAACTGATAAGAAACCGGATCCAGATGACCTGAGGGATCTGGAAGGTTCATACTGGGTCAGGAGGTCACTGATGTATTTTGGGGCTCAATGCCTCGAACTTTTGCGAACTCCTCATTGGAATTTCATCGTACAAGCTTCATCTTTGGTCAGTGTCAACTACACACCTGGGCCATGTTAAATTGCGGAGCTTTTGAGTTTTCGGGATACGGTGAGGCCGTGGCGCCATGGCGAATTTCCATGACTCGCCATGAAAATCTTATTGCCTCTCGTTCTGTCATACATTGTCCGACCTTGACCAAAGTGGACACATATGATAAGGCTCCACCCCTGAACATATTTCAACTGCCATATTTGACATCAGGGAGAGCGCCACCTAGTGGGAACAGGAAATGTCATGTTTTACACTTTGGGGTACAGTATTGTAATGGGTGACATCTGCAGCCTCAAATTTCTCCAGGAAAGCCTTAAGGAGTTGGTCTTGGGTTACAGAGAAAACTGTGAGTTTTCGCTGAAGGGTGTGACCCCAGCAGCATGGCGAACATTGAGGTCTCGCCATGAAGAAACAAATTAGTGTAACTCAATGAAATCCAATGTGATCAGTACCAGATTTTACAGGGATGATGTCAGACCCGCCCTGAACAGATTGATATGCCCATTGTCAGGAATACGTAGAGCGCCACCTAGTGGCACCAGGAAATGTCATGTCTTTCATTTTGTTGTACTGATTTTCACAGGTTCATCGTGGCCACCTCAAAAGCAGTGAGTATCACCATCAGTCCTTCATGATGCTTCTGTGCGAAAATTGTGACTTTAAACTGAACGGCGCACCCTGGTGGCAACGCGGTTCACCATGAAAGACGAAGTGGCTTTTCAGGGGCTTGGAAATTTTAAAAAGTCTTGGAATTTGGCCCAAACCTCCAATGTGATGAGGGCTTTGTTGTTATGTGATCATTTTCCTTGAATAGTGCAAAATGGCTCCACAGCGCCCCCTACAAAATTTCAAAACATCAGCCCCTGCTCTGTGTTTTATTTATAAGTCTGAAACCTGGTAAGCTTATGGAGGATATCAAGATGTACAAAAAAGTCTCTTGGAGCAATATCCCAAATCCAACAGGAAGTCAGCCATTTTAAAATAAATGTGTAATTTTAGCCACTTTTTCGCCTCTTTTCAGGCCTCATACTTTGACGAACTCCTCCAAGGGATTTCATCAGATTAACCCGATCTCCTGTCTGTGGAATCTAAAGACCTTTGTGATGTTAAATTGCGAAGCTTTTTACGTTCAGGGAAACGGGGTGGCCATGGCGGCACGTGGAGTTTCAATCCCTCGCCAAAAAGCAGTAATCTGCTGTCACTCAAAAACACAATGTCCAATCTCTCCCAAAGTTCGCAGGCGTGATGAGACTTGAGGTCGGAAATGTTTGTTATCCCATTTGTCAGTAATGGTTAGAGCGCCACCTAGTGGGACGACTATAATAATGATTGAATGAGATGAATCGTTAGATGGTGGTTCTAGGCATGAATTCCATCAATGTGACATCAGATCGGACGTGCTGGTTGTAGGTGTTGGGCGTGGCCCGACGTGCCGGGGTGCGAGGGCCCTCATATCGCTGCTTGCAGCTTTAATTATTATTATTATTATTATTATTATTTCGGCAAATGAATCGGCCTTTTGAGGGCCTAAACATGCTCGAAAACTCATGAAATTTTGCACACGCGTCAGGTTTGGTGAAAATTTACGTATTTTAATGTCCGTAGACATGTCCAGGGAAAATTGGCTCAGTAGCGCCACCTAGAAAAATGAGAAACGCGAGCCCCCGAGATGGGTATGACCTACATGTATAAAACTCGGAACACATATCTAACGTTCGGAGACGCACATAAAAGTCTATTATGGCCATGTCCTAAACCCAACAGGAAGTCCGCCATTTGGAAGTGAAGGTGACATTTTGGCTCTAATTTTGCCATTTCCATGCCTCGAACTTTTGCGAACTCCTCATTGGAATTTCATCATACAAGCTTCATATTTGGTCAGTGTCAACTACACACCTGGGCCATGTTAAATTGCGGAGCTTTTGAGTTTTCGGGTTACTGTGAGGCCGTGGCGCCACGGCGAATTTCGATGACTCGCCATGAAAATCTTATTGCCTCTCGTTCTGTCATACATTGTCCGACCTTGACCAAAGTGGACACATATGATAAGGCTCCACCCCTGAACATATTTCAACTGCCATATTTGACACCAGGGACAGCGCCACCTAGTGGCAGCAGGAAATGTCATGTCTTTCATTTTGTTGTACTGATTTTCACAGGTTCATCGTGGCCACCTCAAAAGCGGTGAATATCACCATCAGTCCCTCTTGATGCTTCAGTGAGAAAATTGTGACTATAAACTGAACGGCGCACCCTGGTGGCAGCGCAGTTCACCATGAAAGATGAAGTGGCTTTTGAGGGGCTTGAAAAGTTTAAAAAGTCTTGAAATTTGGCGCACACCTCTAATGTGATGAGGGATTTCTTTTTATATGGTCATTTTCCTTGAAGAGCACAAAATGGCTCCACAGCGCCCCCTACAAAATTTCAAAACAACAGCCCCTGCTCTGTGTTTTATGTATGAGTTTGAAACCTGGCAAGCTTATTGGAGATATCAAGATGTACAAAATAGTCTCTTGGAGCAATATCCCAAATCCAACAGGAAGTCAGCCATTTTAAAATTAATGTGTAAATTTGGCGACATTTTCCCCTCTTTTCAGGCCTCATACTTTGACGAACTCCTCCAAGGGATTTCATTAGATTTACGCGATCTCCTGTGTGTGGAATCTAAAGACCTTTGTGATGTTAAATTGCGAAGCTTTTTACGTTCAGGGAAACGGGGTGGTCATGGCGGCACGTGGAGTTTCAATCACTCGCCAAAAAGCAGTAACCTGCTGTCGCTCAAAAACACAATGTCCAATCTCTCCCAAAGGTCGCAGGCGTGATGAGACTCGAGCTCGGAAATGTTTGTTATGCCATTTGTCAGTAATGGTTAGAGCGCCACCTAGTGGGACGACTATAATAATGGTTGAATGAGATGAAATTTTAGCTGGTGGTTAAATGCATGAATTCCATCAATGTGACATCAGATCGGAAGCGCTGGTTTTAGGTGTTGGGCTTGGCTCAACGCGCCGGGGGTGCGAGGGCCCTCATATCGCTGCTTGCAGCTTTAATTATTATTATTATCATTATTATTATTATTATTTCGGCAAATGAATCGGCCTTTTGAGGGCCTAAACATGCTCGAAAACTCATGAAATTTTGCACACGCGTCAGGTCTGGTGAAAATTTACGTATTTTAATGTCCGTAGACATGTCCAGGGAAAATTGGCTCAGTAACGCCACCTAGAAAAATGAGAAACGCGAGCCCCCGAGATGGGTATGACCTACATGTACAGAACTCGGAACACATATCTAACGTTCGGAGACGCACAAAAAAGTCTATTATGGCCATGTCCTAAACCCAACAGGAAGTCCGCCATTTGGAAGTGAAGGTGACATTTTGGCTCTAATTTTGCCATTTCCATGCCTCGAACTTTTGCGAACTCCTCATTGGAATTTCATCGTACAAGCTTCATATTTGGTCAGTGTCAACTACACACCTGGGCCATGTTAAATTGCGGAGCTTTTGAGTTTTCGGGATACGGTGAGGCCGTGGCGCCACGGCGAATTTCGATGACTCACCATGAAAATCTTATTGCCTCTCGTTCTGTCATACATTGTCCGACCTTGACCAAAGTGGACACATATGATAAGGCTCCACCCCTGAACATATTTCAACTGCCATATTTGACATCAGGGACAGCGCCACCTAGTGGGAACAGGAAATGTCATGTTTTACACTTTGGGGTACAGTATTGTAATGGGTGACATCTGCAGCCTCAAATTTCTCCAGGAAAGCCTTAAGGAGTTGGTCTTGGGTTACAGAGAAAACTGTGAGTTTTCGCTGAAGGGTGTGACCCCAGCAGCATGGCGAACATTGAGGTCTCGCCATGAAGAAACAAATTAGTGTAACTCAATGAAATCCAATGTGATCAGTACCAGATTTTACAGGGATGATGTCAGACCCGCCCTGAACAGATTGATATGCCCATTGTCAGGAATACGTAGAGCGCCACCTAGTGGCACCAGGAAATGTCATGTCTTTCATTTTGTTGTACTGATTTTCACAGGTTCATCGTGGCCACCTCAAAAGTGGTGAATATCACCATCAGTCCCTCTTGATGCTTCAGTGAGAAAATTGTGACTATAAACTGAACGGCACACCCTGGTGGCAACGCAGTTCACCATGAAAGATGAAGTGGCTTTTGAGGGGCTTGAAAAGTTTAAAAAGTCTTGAAATTTGGCGCACCCCTCTAATGTGATGAGGGATTTCTTTTTATATGTTCATTTTCCTTGAACAGCGCAAAATGGCTCCACAGCGCCCCCTACAAAATTTCAAAACAACAGCCCCTGCTCTGTGTTTTATGTATGAGTTTGAAACCTGGCAAGCTTATTGGAGATATCAAGATGTACAAAAAAGTCTCTTGGAGCAATATCCCAAATCCAACAGGAAGTCAGCCATTTTAAAATTAATGTGTAAGTTTGGCGACATTTTCCCCTCTTTTCAGGCCTCATACTTTGACGAACTCCTCCAAGGGATTTCATTAGATTTACGCGATCTCCTGTGTGTGGACTCTAAAGATCTTTGTGATGTTAAATCGCGAAGCTTTTTACGTTCAAGGAAACGGGGTGGTCATGGCGGCACGTGGAGTTTCAATCCCTCGCCAAAAAGCAGTAACCTGCTGTCGCTCAAAAACACAATGTCCAATCTATCCCAAAGGTCGCAGGCGTGATGAGACTCGAGCTTGGAAATGTTTGTTATGCCATTTGTCAGTAATGGTTAGAGCGCCACCTAGTGGGACGACTATAATAATGATTGAATGAGATGAATCGTTAGCTGGTGGTTCTAGGCATGAATTCCATCAATGTGACATCAGATCGGAAGCGCTGGTTTTAGGTGTTGGGCTTGGCTCGACGTGCTGGGGTGCGAGGGCCCTCATATCGCTGCTTGCAGCTTTAATTAGGGCCCGAGCACCGAGAGTGCGAAGGCCCTATTGTATCTGCTCTGTTTCTTCTTATTATTATTATTATTATTATTATTATTATTATTATTATTATTATTATTATTATTATTATTATTATTATTATTTCGGCAAATGAATCGGCCTTTTGAGGGCCTAAACATGCTCGAAAACTCATGAAATTTTGCACACGCGTCAGGTCTGGTGAAAATTTACGTATTTTAATGTCCGTAGACATGTTCAGGGAAATTGGCTCAGTAGCGCCACCTAGAAAAATGAGAAACGCGAGCCCCCGAGATGGGTATGACCTACATGTATAAAACTCGGAACACATATCTAACCTTCGGAGACGCACATAAAAGTCTATTATGGCCATGTCCTAAACCCAACAGGAAGTCCGCCATTTGGAAGTGAACGTGACATTTTGGCTCTAATTTTGCCATTTCCATGCCTCGAACTTTTGCGAACTCCTCATTGGAATTTCATCGTACAAGCTTCATATTTGGTCAGTGTCAACTACACACCTGGGCCATGTTAAATTGCGGAGCTTTTGAGTTTTCGGGTTACTGTGAGGCCGTGGCGCCACGGCGAATTTCGATGACTCGCCATGAAAATCTTATTGCCTCTCGTTCTGTCATACATTGTCCGACCTTGACCAAAGTGGACACATATGATAAGGCTCCACCCCTGAACATATTTCAACTGCCATATTTGACACCAGGGACAGCGCCACCTAGTGGGAACAGGAAATGTCATGTTTTACACTTTGGGGTACAGTATTGTAATGGTGACATCTGCAGCCTCAATTTCTCCAGGAAAGCCTTAAGGAGTTGGTCTTGGGTTACAGAGAAAACTGTGAGTTTTCGCTGAAGGGTGTGACCCCAGCAGCATGGCGAACATTGAGGTCTCGCCATGAAGAAACAAATTAGTGTAACTCAATGAAATCCAATGTGATCAGTACCAGATTTTACAGGGATGATGTCAGACCCGCCCTGAACAGATTGATATGCCCATTGTCAGGAATACGTAGAGCGCCACCTAGTGGCACCAGGAAATGTCATGTCTTTCATTTTGTTGTACTGATTTTCACAGGTTCATCGTGGCCACCTCAAAAGCGGTGAATATCACCATCAGTCCCTCTTGATGCTTCAGTGAGAAAATTGTGACTATAAACTGAACGGCGCACCCTGGTGGCAACGCAGTTCACCATGAAAGATGAAGTGGCTTTTGAGGGGCTTGAAAAGTTTAAAAGTCTTGAAATTTGGCGCACACCTCTAATGTGATGAGGGATTTCTTTTTATATGTTCATTTTCCTTGAATAGCGCAAAATGGCTCCACAGCGCCCCCTACAAATTTCAAAACAACAGCCCCTGCTCTGTGTTTTATATATGAGTCTGAAACCTGGCAAGCTTATTGGAGATATCAAGATGTACAAAAAAGTCTCTTGGAGCAATATCCCAAATCCAACAGGAAGTCAGCCATTTTAAAATTAATGTGTAATTTTGGCGACATTTTCCCCTCTTTTCAGGCCTCATACTTTGACGAACTCCTCCAAGGGATTTCATTAGATTTACGCGATCTCCTGTGTGTGGAATCTAAAGACCTTTGTGATGTTAAATTGCGAAGCTTTTTACGTTCAGGGAAACGGGGTGGTCATGGCGGCACGTGGAGTTTCAATCACTCGCCAAAAAGCAGTAACCTGCTGTCGCTCAAAAACACAATGTCCAATCTCTCCCAAAGGTCGCAGGCGTGATGAGACTCGAGCTCGGAAATGTTTGTTATGCCATTTGTCAGTAATGGTTAGAGCGCCACCTAGTGGGACGACTATAATAATGGTTGAATGAGATGAAATTTTAGCTGGTGGTTAAATGCATGAATTCCATCAATGTGACATCAGATCGGAAGCGCTGGTTTTAGGTGTTGGGCTTGGCTCGACGCGCCGGGGGTGCGAGGGCCCTCATATCGCTGCTTGCAGCTTTAATTATTATTATTATTATTCAGGCAAAAGAAGGGCCTTTTTGAGGGCTTTAACATGCTCGAAAACTCTTGGAATTTTGCACACATGCCAGGTCTGGTGAAAAATTTGTATTTTAATGGTTTTACATATGAGCACTGGGAAATGGCTCTGTAGCGCCACCTATGCCTTGTTAAATGCAGCCCTACGAACACATCGTTTGAGCTACATGTATGAAATTTGGCACACATGTGTATCATGCCAAGACGAACAAAAAGTCAGTGGACCATTGACGCAAACCCAACAGGAAGTCCGCCATTTGGAAGTGAAGGTGACATTTTGGCTCTAATTTTGCCATTTCCACGCCTCGAACTTTTGCGAACTCCTCATTGGAATTTCATCGGACAAGCTTCATATTTGGTCAGTGTCAACTACACACCTGGGCCATGTTAAATTGCGGAGCTTTTGAGTTTTCGGGATACGGTGAGGCCGTGGCGCCACGGCGAATTTCGATGACTCGCCATGAAATCTTATTGCCTCTCGTTCTGTCATACATTGTCCGACCTTGACCAAAGTGGACACATATGATAAGGCTCCACCCTGAACATATTTCAACTGCCATATTTGACATCAGGGACAGCGCCACCTAGTGGGAACAGGAAATGTCATGTTTTACACTTTGGGGTACAGTATTGTAATGGGTGACATCTGCAGCCTCAAATTTCTCCAGGAAAGCCTTAAGGAGTTGGTCTTGGGTTACAGAGAAAACTGTGAGTTTTCGCTGAAGGGTGTGACCCAGCAGCATGGCGAACATTGAGGTCTCGCCATGAAGAAACAAATTAGTGTAACTCAATGAAATCCAATGTGATCAGTACCAGATTTTACAGGGATGATGTCAGACCCGCCCTGAACAGATTGATATGCCCATTGTCAGGAATACGTAGAGCGCCACCTAGTGGCACCAGGAAATGTCATGTCTTTCATTTTGTTGTACTGATTTTCACAGGTTCATCGTGGCCACCTCAAAAGCGGTGAATATCACCATCAGTCCCTCTTGATGCTTCAGTGAGAAAATTGTGACTATAAACTGAACGGCGCACCCTGGTGGCAACGCAGTTCACCATGAAAGATGAAGTGGCTTTTGAGGGGCTTGAAAAGTTTAAAAAGTCTTGAAATTTGGCGCACACCTCTAATGTGATGAGGGATTTCTTTTTATATGTTCATTTTCCTTGAACAGCGCAAAATGGCTCCACAGTGCCCCCTACAAAATTTCAAAACAACAGCCCCTGCTCTGTGTTTTATGTATGAGTTTGAAACCTGGCAAGCTTATTGGAGATATCAAGATGTACAAAAAAGTCTCTTGGAGCAATATCCCAAATCCAACAGGAAGTCAGCCATTTTAAAATTAAGGTGTAAATTTGGCGACATTTTCCCCTCTTTTCAGGCCTCATACTTTGACGAACTCCTCCAAGGGATTTCATTAGATTTACGCGATCTCCTGTGTGTGGAATCTAAAGACCTTTGTGATGTTAAATTGCGAAGCTTTTTACGTTCAGGGAAACGGGGTGGTCATGGCGGCACGTGGAGTTTCAATCACTCGCCAAAAAGCAGTAACCTGCTGTCACTCAAAAACACAATGTCCAATCTCTCCCAAAGGTCGCAGGCGTGATGAGACTCGAGCTCGGAAATGTTTGTTATGCCATTTGTCAGTAATGGTTAGAGCGCCACCTAGTGGGACGACTATAATAATGGTTGAATGAGATGAAATTTTAGCTGGTGGTTAAATGCATGAATTCCATCAACGTGACATCAGATCGGAAGCGCTGGTTTTAGGTGTTGGGCTTGGCTCGACCCGCCGGGGGTGCGAGGGCCTCATATCGCTGCTTGCAGCTTTAATTAGGGCCCGAGCACTGAGAGTGCGAAGGCCCTATTGTATCTGCTCTGTTTATTATTATTATTATTATTATTATTATTATTATTATTATTATTATTTTTTACCGAAATGAATTGCCTTTTTGAGGGCTTTAACATGCTCAAAAACTCATGAAATTTTGCACACATGCCAGGTCTGGTGAAAAATTTTGTATTTTAATGGTTTTACATATGAGCACTGGGAAATGGCTCTGTAGCGCCACTATGCCTTGTTAAATGCAGCCCTACGAACACATCGTTTGAGCTACATGTATGAAATTTGGCACACATGTGTATCATGCCAAGACGAACAAAAAAGTCAGCGGGACCATTGACGCAAACCCAACAGGAAGTCCGCCATTTGGAAGTGAAGGTGACATTTTGGCTCTAATTTTGCCATTTCCATGCCTCGAACTTTTGCGAACTCCTCATTGGAATTTCATCGTGCAAGCTTCATATTTGGTCAGTGTCAACTACACACCTGGGCCATGTTAAATTGCGGAGCTTTTGAGTTTTCGGGATACGGTGAGGCCGTGGCGCCACGGCGAATTTCGATGACTCGCCATGAAAATCTTATTGCCTCTCGTTCTGTCATACATTGTCCGACCTTGACCAAAGTGGACACATATGATAAGGCTCCACCCCTGAACATATTTCAACTGCCATATTTGACATCAGGGACAGCGCCACTCGTGGGAACAGGAAATGTCATGTTTTACACTTTGGGTACAGTATTGTAATGGGTGACATCTGCAGCCTCCAATTTCTCCAGGAAAGCCTTAAGGAGTTGGTCTTGGGTTACAGAGAAAACTGTGAGTTTTCGCTGAAGGGTGTGACCCCAGCAGCATGGCGAACATTGAGGTCTCGCCATGAAGAAACAAATTAGTATAAGTCAATGAAATCTAGTCTGATCAGTACCAGACTTTACAGGGATGATGTCAGACCCGCCCTGAACAGAATGATGTGCCCATTGTCAGGACTACGTAGAGCGCAACCTAGTGGCACCAGGAAATGCCATGGCTTTCATTTTCTTCTACTGATTTTCACAGGTTCATCGTGGCCACCTCAAAAGCGGTGAATATCACCATCAGTCCCTCATGATGCTTCAGTGAGAAAATTGTGAGTTTAAACTGAACGGCGCACCCTGGTGGCAACGCGGTTCACCATGAAAGATGAAGTGGCTTTTGAGGGGCTTGGAAAGTTTAAAATGTCTTGAAATTTGGCGCACACCTCCAATGTGATGAGTGCTATCTTGTTATGTCATCATTTTCTTTGAATAGCGCAAAATGGCTCCACAGCGCCCCCTACAATATTTCAAAACAACAGCCCTGCTCTGTGTTTTATGTATGAGTCTGAAACCTGGTAAGCTTATGGAAGATATCAAGAAGTACAAAAAAGTCTCTTGGAGCAATATCCCAAATCCAACAGGAAGTCAGCCATATTGAAATTAATGTGTAATTTTGGCGACATTTCCCTTCTTTTGAGGTAACTTTCTTTGACGAACTCCTCCAAGGGATTTCATCAGATTTACACGATCTCCAGTGCGTGGAATCCAAAGACCTTTGTGATGTTAAATTGCGAAGCTTTTTACGTTCAGGGAAATGGGGTGGTCGTGTCGGCACGTGGAGTTTCAATCACTCGCCAAAAAGCAGTAATCTGCTGTCACTCAAAATACAATGTCCAATCTCTCCCAAAGGTCGCAAGCGTGATGAGACTCGAGCTCGGAAATGTTGTTATACCATTGTCAGTAATGGTTAGAGCGCCACCTAGTGGGATGACTATAATCATGATTGAATGAGATGAAATGTTAGCTGGTGGTTAAATGCAAGAATTCCATCAATGTGACATCAGATCGGAAGCGCTGGTTTTAGGTGTTGGGCTTGGCTCGACGTGCTGGGGTGCGAGGGCCCTCATATCGCTGCTTGC